>NC_040035.1:41855716-42072005 GCF_003713205.1 Coffea eugenioides | reverse complement strand
CACCCTCCAAAATCACAAAGATAAAGTGCCATTGGTATAGATACAAGGCAAAAAAATGGAATTACAATATACAATAGCATGACAACCAATAACGGCCTTTGCAGGGGCTAGCTACTATCTTTGTGATCATTTGTGAAGGAATGAGGCAGGGCAAACCTCTTCACCATCAATGCCATATACTTTCCCAGGTGCTCCACCAGTGTCAGCTTTGTTTCACTGGATTCCCTTGTGTGGTCTCCTAAGAAAACTCCCTTGTGCGTAGTTCCCTGTCTGAGTTTGGGGATCAGTAATGCAAGCTGTCATGATTTTTAAAAACTGAAATGCCATGCGGTGATGCGGCATGGCATTTTAAGACACACTGCGGCCAATTCTTTGAACCAAATCAGCTCCACAATTAACATCCATTTACATCTATTTTTATATGTGCTTGACTTCCATTCGCAAATCAATACATTGCAGTTGAATTAATAGATCAATACAAAGATTGTGTGATGAAGCATTTCAGGTTGTGTTTCAAGTAATCCATCACATGCGTCTCAATTGAGAGCTCAGACTGGAGTGCTGGACCTTTCAGAGTTTGCCTTGTAGCCACCTCTGTATCATGTCCAATGCTGCTTTTGGCTGATCCATAGGAACCAAGTGGCCAGCATTGTGTACTCTGAGAAAGATCAATGGTCCATACTTTTTTTGTAATCCTGCCTCCAAACCGTCTACTGTAAATGGAACAGTAGGAGCTGCTAAGTAATTATCCTGTCCTGACCATTTCATAGCCTCAACCCATCTAAGAGGTAGAGTAAACAACCTCGAATTAAAGAGAGACAAAAGCAAAAGTAAAAAAACTTTTTTAGCATTTGCGCACCACTTCTTTAGCCTTCATAAAGCAATGACTAAATCCAACAGGTTCGTTCTCATGAAACCTACTCCCAAGTCTGAATCCTAGCAAACCAAAAGCCCGAACATTAATATTCAATAAATCATCCAAATAGACTTCACTTATACTTGTGCATAAACCTTAAAATAGAGTTGGGCATTTTAAGAATTCAGGAGGATATACCTCAGATCTGTATTCTGCATCTTGTTGTAATTATTCCAGTAGGGCAATGTTAGAGCAGCATCCCTTACAGCTTCTCTCATCTGAATATATGGAAAGGGAAAAAATATCAATTATATATTTTTTAATAACTAATGGACGACTTACAATTGAGGATAAAGTGGCACATTAGTCAGATGGACAGTTTAAAAGAAGGAAACGAATATAAGACATGCAGACAAAAAGAACCAGTCAAGAATATATAGAGCAATTACTCTTTTTCTCCTTGGATTTTTTCTAGATGGGGAACAATTCTTACTCTGTTACATCTCGACATAAATTGAGTGTCTTCTCTCTCATATTCCAATTTTCATCTTGTCATCACCCTTTGCTTGCATCTACTCTGGCAAAGGCAATGCAAGATCAGGGAAATCAGGTTGCTGTTGTTGAGAAAGATGGGCAGCTATAAATTTGGCAACCATATCAAGAACTTAATCTTGAAAACACCAAGAACAAGTGCTTATAAACAAGCACAATGGAAAACAAAACAAAACAAAACAAAATAAAAAAGAAAGAACACAATATAAGCAAATAACAGAAATTTCGTTTCAACAAGGGGTCTGAAAGACTTTTTAGTAACTACTTTAAGTTTAAATAAAACTATTATTGTTTATATCTATATAAACTCATCCAAAATGGATTTGCTATTTCCACTTAAAACTACAAAGTGATTGTGTTACACTGTCTGGTATTCTCAAAAATTTCTAGCCCAAAAAAAAATCCATTCTTCCTCTTTTCACCCAAAATGCTAATGGTCATTTTCTGCCAAAATCAACAACCAAAACCAAAATGCAAACATATTTTTTCATTGATATCAGATCAACTGCTAATGTAAACAGGTGCATGACATCTGTTCAAGATATATCTAATGCTTGACTTGTCCTAAACCAAGTCAACAAAGTAAAGAAACCTCCAAGTCAACAACGAAAAGGAACCTGTCAAAGATGCTTGCATCTGCAAGTGTTGACAACCATGTCTAGATGACCAATTAGTCCATTTAAAAACAGAAAAAGGAAAAGTATATCAGGAAACCAATGACAGTTCTCTATTTATATATATATATTTGGGATAAGCTCAACAATTGAATAAATAAGACAACCTCCTCACACCATCCAAAGCTAGTAGTTGCCAAAAAAGCTATCAGAACTACTGGTGTAATGTGTGTCTATGTATATTTGTGCAAACGTGAGGGAAAGCATGCAATAACGAAAGAAGGGTATACTAATCAAAGAGAGGGTGGAGTATGGTTACGATTCTTTGATTGCAGTATAAAAGGTCACCATGAGCCCCAACTATTCTAGCCTCAGTCAAATAATAGAGGTTTGATAAGTGGGATGATTGACAAGCATCATGTAGCTAAAAATCACCCCCTTCAACTCCTAAGAAGCCAAAAGGTGGATCACGAGATTAATACATTCCTGGCACTATAAGCTTTGTACTTGCTGGGGTAGAATTTACTGAGAATCCCCAAATTGAAGCTGATGGTTTTCCACTACTAAAGTCATCTCCCAGTAATATTCCCTACATTTCCCTTTTACTTTTAGTTTCCAACAATACAATTTCCTTTGCACTGCAAAGAGAAGTAGAAAACCCATAATGCATTAGCAAAGGCAAAAAATGAAAAAAAAAGAGCAAATTCCTAATGCAGCAGGACCAGTGACATACCTCTTGACACCCTGAATCCATCATTACTCTAATGGATCGAGTAACAAGATCTTTAGCTGCAATATGAAAGTATCTTTAGTTTTGCAGGCAAGTACAAGGTGCTGTTTCAAGTGATATTGAAGTAGTAGAATGAAAACACTGATTCACATGTGCAAACAATCACATCACTAAGCAACTTTTAAGCATATAATAGCAATGTGCTACACTATTTCTATCGTTGACTAAAAATGGTCAGGAGTAGGGAGTTGAGATATACTTGTGACAACTAAATGGAAGGCAAGATGCGACTAAATCAAGTTCAGTTCATCCCAAATTTAGGGACCTGCAAAAGGGGTTTGGCAGGAAAGGAATGGTAAGCAGAGCAATTACATTCTAAAACTTCGGTCTCTAAAAAAAAAAAAAAGAGGTAAGGCAATTAGGTGCTTTGGCCTAACTACAAAGGGTTATTAATACATATTCTTTAGACATAGAAAACCAAAACGTAGTACATAATCCCACACTTCTCTCAAGAAGCAAATCTCTAACTGTAGTGGTTGGTATAAACGGCAACATAACAACTCTAGCCCAAAAAATACAGAGGAAAAGAGCAAGAAAGTACAACAGAGTTTTAATTTTTTGAGGCACACACCATAGTTTTTTTTCAGAACACAAGCTACACACCAAAGGATGGGTCCCAAAACAGAATAAATCTAGCCTGAGCAGTACATACACGTAACACTCCAGAGACCAAAACATCAGATGAGAAGAAGGGGGACAAAACGCATCAGATAGGAACAAAAGCCAAACCTTCCAAATGGACAACTGCGCATGGACAAACCCAAGCCCATACATATCCCCAGAGAGCATGGACAGAGCGATATTTTTTTTTTGTTTTCGAGGCAGATACCACAGAGTTCTTCAAGAACACAGGCCAATAGCAAACCTTTGTAGACCAGATATTGGAACCACTAAACCACAAGGAAAGGACACGGTTCACAAACACAGAGCAAGTAGAAGGAAAGAAAGCTAAACGCACAACTCAGCAAGAGCAAGATCGTACCTCTCCCGAGAGTAAAACAGAAGGTCTTCAGAAGGGAAAAAAGGTCCTAGGCTGGCCAAGCAAAACAAAGGACGAAAACATCAACCTTAGGCTAAAACTTATAGAGAAAACTTACAATGAAGATTGCACCTCAGCGGACAGGAAGAAGAAAACTTACAGCGAAGGAGGAGGAGGAGAACCAAACGGATGACAGAGGATTTGGACTGCTGAGCATCAAATATCTCAACAGGCTCTTGTACCAGGGTTCAGAGCAGTTGGACAAGCAACAGAGCAACATAGAACAAGGAGGCTCACCGCTACCGAAGATCTTGGTCGTATAATTTTGGTGAGGAAAGTGGCGGAGAGGAGAAGCGGCGGAGAGGTATTCGTTGTTCTGTATATCTAACCCTAAAGTAAATGGATAACATTGTCCAGAAGAAGGAGAGAGAGAATGCATTGGGAAGAAGGGACGCGGCAGACGACGCAGCAGGAGGCACATGGGATACTGCCAGAGGAGAAGATGAGAACCCGTAAGAAACTGTTGGCACGTTATCGCGCGATGCGCGTGCAGCATAATGTTCTCAACCACATGCCGGGCACGTGAGTGGACCACGAAAATTCTGGCCGAATGGAGTTGCCATGTTATCTACTTATGTTGAAAAACATGGCCACTGTCTAGTCATTTGCTAGTTGCTACCCAAACTAATATGATTCCATGCACAGAGGTTGCTTTCGGTGAACATAAAATGGTATTGTGGACAGGCAATTCTATTATAGTAAGTATCATTCATGAGCAAGAAATGGTCAAATGGGATTTGAATTGGGATAAACAATCCAAAGAGTTTAAAGTAGAAGATGTACAGGCAAAAGATGAGAAAGGGAGATGTAACAACGGAGAGTAATTCAGATTCAAAGAGAGATGAGTAGTCAACGGCATATAATAGCACATTATTTACACGTTATTTACACACTGATTATGATTTATAACCGTTACTTTACAAATTTAGATGGACAATTTTTTACGAACTTTTTTTATTAATTTGATGATTCTTGTTATATGGTGCTCCACTATTTATCAGTTAGATAAATTTTGATATTGTCAAATTATCATCAAGTTTTGTTGTATTGATTTCAACATTGCAAGTATCATTCTCCTTTTAGCAAAGCCAATAATATATTTCTTGAATCTATACATATTGTTGATCAAAAAAAAGAAAAGAAAATCTATAGGATAGACATTTCAAAACTCATCAGTTAGCGATGATAATGACAACCCAAATTCCAATTTTCACTTTAAAGATCAAACATCATTTCAACAACTATTTCAAATACTGCCTTTCCCAGAAAAGGCCAACCCAACACTACCAACAAGTTTTTTGGGATAAAACAGCATTAGGATTTCAGGAAGTCATAATCAAACCACAAAAGCACACACACTGCACACACAGAGACACACGCAATCACCGAATTTGAGCCATCCAACGCCCTCATTTCACACATTCCAAGCCAAATGGAATCACCAACAAACAAATCAATCATCAGAACTACCAACTCAACCCACCTTCCCTTTGTGACCGTCTCCCCTAAACCTGCCGTCCCCGCTTCTAGTCTTCATCACTTCCATCTCGACTCTCCTCCCATGTCCATATAATCCCGCGACTCCCCTGATCCGTATCAAACCCACCTCAATCTTCACCCAGATATTGCATACGAATCTACTCCAAAGCTCAGCTCCTGCTTCTTCTTGGCTCTCAAGACTTGCGAAAGATCCCACATTTTATCAGTTCTTGATGTTTAAGGGACGCTTGTTTTGACGAGTCCATAGTACAGTATATTGTTTCCTTCTTCTTGCAATATGAATCAGATTCGGAATATCCTTATTTTCTCCAAATTCTTGCATATTATTGGCCATTCTCTTTAGCAATTCAAGGCTGTCATAGTCAGATTAGATCTCTTGCTTTCCAAGTTTTGAGCTGAGCTGCGAAGGTAGACAGCCCGATGAAGCGAACTGTCCACCATTTATTCAGTGTACTCTTCTTGTTGGGGGTCGTAGGACTGCTTTCCTTCAGGGTTATCCTTCGCCAGAGCTCTATTCAGCTGAGAAATGAGAGCCCTTTCGCGGAAGTTGCGAATTTTCGAGTAGATAATGAGACCCTTTTGAAGTATGCTGCGATTGATGTTGGTGAGCCTAAGTTGAAGCAGGAGATTGAGGAGTTGTTAGAGGGGAATTTTCGGAACCAGGGTCGTCATAGATCATTTCTGTCATCAGGGAAATATCGGATTGATGTTAGAGCTAGGTCAGCTAGGGGTCTACCGGTGCAGGTCCGTTCACCTGAGTTTAATCAATTGTGGTTGAGCTTTCGGAGACACTTGCATGATTGGTCTAGAAATAGGAGGTTTCAGTCAGATATTATGTTGGATTTGGTTAATGAGCTCAAGGATTTGATGGATAAAAATGGTGGTAAAACAGAAGGGTTGGGAAGAAAGTACAAGTCTTGTGCTGTTGTTGGAAATAGTGGGATTTTGCTGAAGACGGCGTATGGGAAGTTGATTGATAGTCATGAGGTTGTTATAAGGTTGAATAACGCAAGGATAGGGAGTTTTGAAAACAAAGTAGGAAAGAAAACTAATATTTCCTTTGTGAATAGCAACATACTACGCCTGTGTGCGCGGAGGGAAGGCTGTTATTGCCATCCTTATGGGGCTGATGTGCCAATAGTTATGTATATGTGCCAGCCTGCGCATTTCTTGGATTTCTTGGTTTGTAATTCTTCGCACAAAGCGCCGTTGATTGTTACTGATGCACGGTTTGATGTGTTGTGTGCCAGGATTGTGAAGTACTACTCGCTGAAACGGTTTCTTGAGATAACAGGGAAGGATGTTGAGGCCTGGAGCGCTGTTCATGATGGGGCTAATTTCCATTACTCTTCAGGCATGCAAGCTGTAATGCTTGCTGCGGGGGTTTGTGACAAGGTCAGCATCTTTGGCTTTGGAAAATCAGCCGCTACTAAGCACCATTACCATACTAATCAGAAAGCTGAGTTGGGTTTACACGATTATGAGGCAGAGTATGACTTCTACGGAGATTTGGTGGCGAGACCAAAGGTAATACCATTCATCTCAGACAAGTTTCGGTTCCCTTCTGTTACTATATATCAATGACATTGTCTTGATACATCTAGCTCTGTAAACTGGCAGACGTTTTGTTGAGATTACGTTTACCTGTTCTTTGGCAGCCTTCCACATGATAGGAGAGTAGAATAGCACAATTGTATTTTGAAAATCAGGCAAAGCATCAGCCCAAGAAATTTTGGGTGAATTGTAACAGTAAAATTGAATGAAATGCAAATTCTTATACTTTTGACTTTACTCAGCATTTGTTGCACTCTAAGTTTTTGGCTTATCCAGTTATTGTCTTGAGGTAGAACTAATGGTACCTAGAAAGAATGATACCATCTTCCCAATCAAACATTATGTAGATTATGACACCACCAATATATTTATAGATGGCCTTTGGACTGAATTATCTGCATCAGTTGGGAGTTGATTTCTTTTTTCCTGGATGATGATGATAGATCTGAGACGATCTATTGGCTTTCTGTTCGCACATATCAGTTCCTTCTATATTCTTTTGTAAATCAATTGTAAAAGATCTTTTAATTACAAAACAAAAGCTGTACAGCTGATCAAAATATTTTCCAACTATCCAGCTTCTGGAGATGTTGACAAATATTTTCTATCTATCTGGCTTCTATAGCTGTATGGTTGACAATGAAAAATATTTTCCAACTATCCGGCCTCTGGAGATGTTCCCATATTTAATGTCATCGTCCAAAGTTCAGTTTGTAGGATTTCTTAGCGCTTTCCTTGGAGATACTCTTTTGTTGAATTTTGGTGTCTGACTTGTGAATATCAGCTTGATAATGCTATCTTAGCAGGATTTTCATGTAATCAGAACACATATATATACCAGTAAAAAATGACTTCACTGTCTACTTTGCCAATCATGCTGCATGTTGGCAAAGATTAAAAGTTTCAGGAAGTGTCTATATTATCATACCCCAAGAGACAGAGCCTTTACCATTTTTCCTTTTTGGTTATTTCTCCAGTAGCTTAGATCATTAGAATTTTGTCTTCCAACAGCTCAATCATATCACAACAAGCTAGATGCAACAATTTATATTTGGCATACCATCTTGGAACTATTTTCTTAACATGATTCGTCTCTTTAGAGTCAACTGCTTTTGCATTACGCTTTCTTAGTTGAAGTGTGCCTAGGACAGTGGAAAACACAGTCGCAGGTACTTGCTTAAGCAATCCCTGTAAAATGTGCAAAACATTGCTAAAAAACATATAGTTTCATATTTGGGATCCTAGATTATAGAGTGAAATGAGAAGTAGGATTTTACAGAGAATGATACATCAGTTGTTTCTCCTGCTTAAGCATGCATAGTGGCATGAGCAGGCAAGTTGCTTTAATGTCTTGAATGTACTCATTAGTTTCCATCCCTCCAACAAGAGATTATGTTTGTGGCAATATTTTCTGCTAAAGCAAGCACACACTCATTGTTGTGACGAACTAAGTGCCTCCACAGGCTCAGTTGTTCTTATATATTTCCTCTAGAGGCGCTTCTATTTCAGCTTACAGCCTGATTTGAGACGAAGTTATCTGTGCGACTTGAATGAGTATTTATTATTTAGATTCCGGTGGCTCTTTAAAGTCCCACATAAACATCACAGAAAGAACAGATTAGGCACCATTAGGTAGTACAGAAGAAACAATCCAAATGGTATTGTGCAATATGGCTGTGAACCCTGTAATCAGCAATATCTTTCCATTCCAGACCAGGACAACAAAGTTGTTTATCGTGTGTTCAAAACAAGCCCCAAGACAAACGTCCCTAGTCCATATTGTCTTGTGCGGTGTCCTACTCCGGATACAACACTGGATACAAAGACAATTTTAGTTCATTTTCATTAAAAAAGCTCCAGTAATTCGTAAACTGATCGTGGATCTTAGTGTTCCTTTCAGACCAGTTCATTGAAAAAACACATAAACAAGCCACCGGTTTAACATTACGAAATAGAGAGATTGTATCACCTACAACTACACTTTTAGATGTTTGAGATAATTACAGCAAGCAAAATAAATCATCAGCAACATTTCTTGTTTAAGTTTTAGAACTCCAACCACCCATGTAAGTACCAACCTTTCCAGCACTCCCTTTCTAGTTTCTAAAACGAGAAAGGTGAAGCGATTTATCTACATACCTTCCCTGCCCTGTTATTTTCAAAAGTCTCTCCCAAAAAAAGTTGCTCTGCTTCATCTCTCTACTCCTGTACGTCGTACTCCACATCCTGTTCTTCATACTTAACTCCCACCAAGAACCTTATGCTTACCTGACAAAAGGAAAAAGAAAGCCCAGAAAACAGAATTCAGCTACATATTCTTCTCCTACCTATCCAACTCCATAGAAAGTTTTAGCCAGGCCATATGAAAATTTTTTACCTGCTGTGGATCATAGACAGCATACTCATTGTACTCAAGAAGACTGTCTTTGTGCTCCGAGGGAATTAGGCGGCCACAAGGCACCTTGATGTCATCCTTCCACACAAAGTGTTCTGATTCATCGGTTTTCTTTCGACCCAGACCTTTCACCCCCTTCTTCTTCTCTTCCAGGGACTCTGTATCCTGCTCATGGACAGGAGAGACGAGTTGAAAATCACCTACAGGTAAGCATGTACTTCTATGAAACGGGTTTAAGAAACAATTTCATGTACCTCAGGTGGGCTACTAGTTTCAAGAATCTGCTCCCCTAAGGATGCTACAGCCAGTACTAGGAAACCATCTGGTCTATCAACAGCTGTAAAACCATATCTAGCTGCTTCTGCTGCAGCATCAGAGCAGACAATGGCCCTGCCAAACTGCATAGAAATAAAATCATGAGCTTCTAAAAGAATAGACCTCTATGGATGCAACATCAGAACGGACTTCATTACCATATAACCGGGAGCAGGCAGTGAACAAACAGCAGGCAGAAAACCTTTGTGCAAGTGCCTCAGTAGATTTGAACTTCGAGAACCTTTACATAGAATATCAAAATTGTGTGAGAGCTGTAGGTGAAGTTCGAACTTTGAAGAGGTGAAACCAAAGAGAGAAGAAAATAAAGGAAAGCATGAAATCAAGCCTTACCACACCACAGGAGCATTTTGTTTGGTAACTTCTTTATTTCTTCAAGAGAGGGGCATGCACTTGGTTCAACCTCATAGATGTTCTCAACAGAGACGCCGTAATTCTGAAAAAAAATGAAATTTTTAGCGAGATGAAAACTCAAATTTCATAGCAGGTTCTGTGATTTGACGTCCCTAGACGGTCAAGATTACAAGAAGTGATGTGTAAATGATCTTACAATTTCTCCAACTTTATAAGGTTCATAGGTCCTCTCAAGATAATTTACTACCATTTTGTAGTCACTTGAATCTCTGTCAAGAGTAGAAATAGAACATCCCAGCTTCTTATACCGATCAAAGAGAGGATCATCAACAATACCATCAGACATGTCTCCTATAACATAGGAAGCTGCTGTAATGTCTCTGACAGTTTCAAACGCAGCTGCACCCTGCGCAGTCATACCAAGGATTCAGCTAACATAAATATATTGCAAGGTGCCAATATCTCGGAGAAAGTTCCCTGGGAAGAAATTGACTCACATGCTCTGCTAGATCACCCAAGTCACGGAATGTAAAAGGCCTTGTAGAGGGAAAAACTATAAACCATCTTTGGCTGAAATCAGTCCAAAATGCCTCAGCCTTTGGTCCGGACTCCTCCATAAATTTCAAATTTTCAACAAATTCCAGGAGATAACTCTTACCTGCAATTAGAGAACCGCGCCCGGGGGGGGGGGAAGAAACTCAGTCCTCCTTAGCGTAAGTACAGCCAATGCTCTTAAATGATAAATTACAGAAATGAGCCTTACATCTATTCAAATGCACATCTGAGAGCATTCCGATGGGAAATTCTGGGTAATCTAGTCCCATCTCCGTCAAAGCATATCTGAGATCATGTAATTAAACTTTAAATTGGTCTCAAAGTTAAAAAAAATTCAGCAACTTATGCACAAAGGACTCTACCTATAAATCTCTTGACTGCACAAGATTTTCATGAAATTTGCCACCATCGGATCAAGCTTACTATGCACAACTGCTAATCCAAGTTGCCTAAAGCCAATTCCCCCATGCCTAACTTCCACACCATCGGCCTATTCCCGTGGTGGCACAACAGAAACATTAGCAAACATGAGTGTCACCGCATATGTTCCGTATAAGAAATGTCTTAGCCTGATTATGATGAGCATTGATGTATACCATGTCAAGGGGATAGAACTTGCCGGGCTTCTTCTCAAATTTCCTCTCTCTTTCCCACGGCTCAAACTCATTCCCAGTCACCTCCTCGAAAATCTTAACAAACTCCATAATTGCATTATCAATGTTTTCCCTTTCGTCTAGCTGATCATCTGCCCTCTCAATGTCACCAATTCTTCCCCTTTTTTGATACATATGTAATCGATTTTCAGGTACAATGATTAATTGCATAATGTGGAAGCTGCATTAATTAGATTGATCAGTTTAAACCTGGAGACGGGTTAATAAATCCATAAACATTGGGAAAGGTTAGAGCAATACTTGTTTCCTCGTTTTTGATTGCAAAGAGTAAAAGCGCAATTGTACAGTATACCATCTTTCTCGAATATCTTCCCACCCTCATCCTGCAACTTTGTATCCTTATGGACACCCCTTTTTCCATAAACATTTAGCTGCAAAGGATGTATTGAATATCATTACAAATATGCTCGACCAATCAAAAGTTTTGAGTATGAATCTCCTTTATAAAAGATCAGAAGAACCTCGGCCGCAATAGTCTCGATTGCCTCTTCGCTTGGGTCCTGCTTGTCCAAAGGAATGCCTTTACCGCCTACAGCCAGATCACTCACAATGTCATAAGCATCCAAGGGTTGTGCTTCTTTTTTCTCAATGCTATCAATTAACCATTCTTCTCTAACAACAGGTATCCCCGTCTCACTGGTGAATATCGTTTTACACGAGAGAGAAAGATTTCAAAACTTCAAAATCAAACAATTGAATATATAAATCACAGATGCAGAAACTCATTGTACTTATCTGCTTAAAATACGAATCACCACTTACATTGCCTCAGCCAATTTGCCAGAGCCACCACGTTCTCGCTCAGCCGATGATGCAACTAGGCAAGTGACCCCTGGAATTGCATACTTCCAATAATTGAAGCTGATAAGGACATAACTGCATTAAAGAAGGGCTTTGTATCCTTACCAATAACATGGTTGGCAACCTTCCCCCCGTGCTTCTCAATCTTTGATCTCCAGTGTTGCTATAAATGAAAATACTGGATCAGGAACACCTCAGGGCTATATGACAGTCGAAGCAACAGAGATAAGAAACTTACATGCGTTCGACTTAGACGGCCTGACAGAGAAATCACCATTCCTGTAAATGGTTTATCAGCCGAAGCCAACTCCCTCTGGGGGCGGCTGTTTGAATCTTGATGTTTCTTTTTTATCAACTAAATTACCAAGTAGCATGTTAGGCAATTCATGAAAATGGCTTCTCAACTTTAACTCGTATTATAGGTAAGGAAAAGAACAGTGTTGGATTACATCAGAAACCGGAGACTTCTCAACAGATTCAGGTATCTCCAGGGGCTCATTCCTTCTTGGTGGATTCTTAGTCGTATAGGTGCAACTTGACCACTCACTATATTCTCCCGTGCAGGTATATTCCTTACCGTTGCATACCAATGTGCCACCACATATTGGACAGTTAGCAAGTGGACCATAAAACAGAATGTCTTGGCTGCTTACAGAAAAAGGAATAGAAAGAAGACAGTATAAATTAAGGCCAAGAAACTGCTTCCAGATAATCTTGATGCATAGCTATTAATAGTCATATACTGCTAACATAAAAAAAGTGCAGGTCTGACATAATGAGTTTATGTCAATGATGAAAATATATTATTATTTTCATCTAGAAATGGAACCTTGCTTACCATATGGGGACAACAGCATCATCCAAACCAGAAGGATCTTGGCCATTTGCTTCAAGTATTCCGCGCATTTGTTCGATAGACAGATGCTCCCTCGTAGCTTTACAGAACTTGTCGAAATCTGCTGCTATCCCAGAAGTTGTTTTTCCATTATTCCGGTCATTGTCATTCTCTGATTTCGCCTTCTTGGGCGACTGCCCTTCCTCGTGCCCTTTGCTCTCTGCCTTCTGTTTCCTTGTTACCATTCTATCCTCCTCAGCAGGTTGACGAGCATGAGATCTTTTCTCATGAACCTAAATATGGACACATCAAACCACATTAACTAGGACTTCATTGTAAAAACGAGTTTTATCTATGCACGCCCGAAGTACAAAGAACAAGTTCATTTTCAGTTCCTTTTTTTCTTTGGAAACATTTGCTTTGGAAAATCTGATGTACTAGTATTTGATTTGAGGAATCCCCAGCAGGTGAGAAATATGATGATACATACATTCCCTAGTCAGCTCTATTATATCATTTTCCCTTCAATTTTCTTATCCTTCTTGTTGGAAGTACCGCTAACCTACATACACGTTTGGCATTAAAGCTGAGGCAAAGTTTGGCCGTTTGTGTTTGCTAATTTTCGCATTTATGAAAATAAAAGGCAAGACTACCGTCCATGTTAATTGCACAAGTACACAACTAGAAACCAACATCTCCTTTTCTAGCTTCTTCTTTTCGCCATGCAAAAAATGGATACTATTCTATAATTCAGAAAAAAAAAAGATTTATACCACTAGACTATCCCGTCTTTCATTTGATTATTTGGCTATCTTGTTCTTATTTTTCCCCTTGAAGACGCACCATTTTCCAAAGAAAAAAAATGCTATAAAGAATAATAAATATCAGCTCAACTCTTTCGAGTTCCAAGGGCAAAATCAGCCCACTAACATATTAAAGTTACGGTTAATCATCAATATTTCTTTGAGAACCAACCATGTCTAAAGAAGCAAATTGAACAAAGAATCAGCAAGAATACAAACCTTCATCTTGAACCAGATTTTCTTTCTCTCGGTTTTGTGCTCAAATTCCTAACCAAGAAACAGCAAAATACAGAAAAAAAAAACACTGGTTTCTCTTTTTCCTTAGAATCAGAACTTCAGGTAAAGAAAGTTTCTGTAAAACATTTAGTCCTAGGAAGGTACTCTTTTTCACTTCACCAACAAGCTGGTGTTGCATGCACACAGCTCAGTGAACAGACACGTACTCCAAACATGGGTTGTCTGTCATCCCACATAGCTAACAAGTGTTGATGAGAATTGCATCGCTTGCCACGACTATCAACATTGCCTAAGGTGCGGACAAGTGTTGGTTTAAACCCAAAGAACTTTACCGTTCGCAAGAGTTCTTTATTAGGTTTCTGGGATGTTGGTTTGATCTTTGTCAGATGCTTTAATTAATGCTACTAGATAAAAACAAGGGAATGGATGCAGGGCTAAGGTTTGTGTAATTCGATGTCTATCTTAAATTGTCCTGGGATGTTGGTTTAATCTTGGTAATGCTTAATTTATGTTACTAGATATAAGAACAGGATAATGCATGCAGGAGGACTTGGGATTGGGACTAAGGTTTGTAATTTGCATGCAAGAGTGCAGACAAAGGATGGAAAGCTAGTTTGTTTATTGTAGTAGCAATTCTTTTGACACTTGGCAGCTTCTGAAGTTGCTGAAAAAACCTATCGTGTCCACCAGATAAAATAGGGACTCGGGGCAGGAACGTTCCTGAAGGTCATGTGCATTTTGCATACGGCATAACTCTATTTGCACACGATATAATTTACTTTCAATAATGTGTAATTTTATAACAAAATTTTTGTGAATCTTACACATGTTATTAAAAACGAGGTACAAGATAAAATCTGAACCTAACAGTTTTTTTGGTCAAATCTTGGCCATAAATTGCTAAGAACGGAAGCAACCGTTCCTGCCCTCTTCCGATAGAATAACATAGATCTTGACGCTGGAGTACGTAATGATGGAAGTATTAGGGGCACAATTATTAGATACAAAAAATTTTTTTTGGGGGTGCGCTTTAGACATCATACTTAGAAGTAACAGAAGTTTCCTCTACAAAAACACCAAAAAAAAGAAAAAAGAAAGAAGAAAAAAGGCAAGAGGATATGGGCTATAAGCCCTTGACTAGTTTGAGAGCAAAGCCTTCTGACCCAAATTATGGGCAGCAACCGGGTAAGAAGTGATTGTGGAGATGAATGATTTCAAGCTATGTAGACTTGATCCATACAAGTTTTTTCATATTACTATTTGATTATGTGTTAATAAAATCAGTCACTTACCAAAAAAAAAAAAGAAAGTCAGGCACGGACATTTTATAGACGAATGCAAAATTAAAAGAAAATACTTGTGCATTATTAGTTCATAACAATTTATTCGACCATTTTATTTCGGGTAAATTCTGTAGTGTATTTAACTAATACAAGATAGGTATGGAAAGGTAAAGAATATGGCAAATAAGCAGGCACATTGCAAAGCTGACATGTACGGAGAATGAAGGGAATATTTATAAAAAAACAAGTGTTACCTATAACAGGCGCGGGCGGTTTGGAAATGTTCATGGGCCCATCGACCGTGAGGTGTATTGCGAAAGCTGAAAATGTATTGGGGTATCACGGAATTCACATAAATATAATGGGCCTAGAAATAAAACACCGAAGAGGAAGCGTAAGCAGTACTAAACATAGCCATGCAGGTGGTATTTAACATAAACTGATTTTTGTGAACGTAAAAAACATATTGCCCATAACATACCTGTTCTTTATGATTTTACATAAATGTTTGTAACTAAAATTGAAAAAGTGTTACAGTAATATTTTTACGAAAGGGAAACTAGTAGATTTTGTATTTAACAAATTTTACGTATATGAAAGTAAAAAAGATATTGCCCATAACATACCAGTTCTTTATGAGTTTTTTATATTACATCAACAAAATACTAGCTATTTATGGGCATTTTACTCTGAATCATTACATTTATGTAAAATACATAAATGTTTGTAACTAAAATTGGAAAAGTGTTACACTTATATTTTTACGAAAGGAAAACTGGTAGATTTTGTATTTAACAAATTTTAAATATGTGAAAGTAAAAAAGATTGCGCCCATAACATACCAGTCTTTATGAGTTTTTTGCATTACATCAACAAAATACTAGCTATTTAAGGGCATTTTACTCTGAATCATTACATTTATGTAAAATACATAAATGTTTGTAACTAAAATTGAAAAACTTTTACACTTATATTTTTACGAAAGGGAAACTGGTAGATATTGTATTTAACAAATTTTAAATATGTGAAAGTAAAAAAGATTGTGCCCATAACATATCAGCTCTTTATGAGTTTTTTGCATTACATCAACAAAATACTAGATATTTATGGGCATTTTACTCTGAATCATTACATTTATGGAAAAAACATAAATGTTTGTAACTAAAATTGAAAAACTGTTACACTTATATTTTTACGAAAGAAAAACTAGTAGATTTTGTATTTAACATAAATTAAATATGTTAAAGCAACATTACAGGTGGTTTTATTAGTTACTTAATTTGTTGACAAGAAACAATGTTTCTTTTGCAAAATTTGTTCGTTAGATTTTTTCAAATAATTAGGGTATAAAGGTAAATTTTCACAATCTTTTGTTAGCAATAGGCCCCAATTTCCTCCTAAGCAGTGACGAAGCCAAGATTTTTTCCTTGGGGGGTGCCAAAATTATTGACAAACAAAATTATTTTAATATGTTATGTTCAAAATAATTTTATTCTATTTAAATATATGGCATCCTAAAATATCAAATATTAACTTTAATTATAATGGTACGTCTATTTAATAAATATGTAGCATAGTCATAACTAAAATTAAGACAAGAAATTACATTTGATTGAATATCTTATAACATCACAAACGAACTAAGTTGTACATTATGAGAAGATGCTTCAATATGTCACTTGTGCAAAAACAAATATATAACTATGCAGTATAAATATAACTATTTTCAATTAAAAAGAAATAAAAATTATGTTAACACACCTTGAAATTCATCCTCTTTTATTAAACGTAAATTGAGCTCTACGTTCTTTCATAAAACTAAATTCACATTTACACTTTGAAATCTCCTCAACTTTTGCTATCCCCTTTCCGCTTAACTTCAACGCCCAACAGGTCTTCAAGTTCCAGGTCACAAAAGACCTTTACACTGTCCATCCAACACACTTTCCCTACCATTTGTGGCCACAATCACTTACTTCTCCTGTTCCCCCAACTTTCCACACCTCTTCTTTGACTAGTAAAAGTATAACATCCTTTATTTAGCCCTATGTTAGACGTATTATAACCCTAAAGGCTTTCCACAAATGGAAAGTTATTATCATTTTCTGTTAATGCTCCAAAATTCAGGTCTAAACTGGTGGGAGTTTGCATGTTTTAAAAAATAGGGTTTTTTTTAAGCTCTAATCCCTCTCCATCAAACACAATGCCAAACTAAACCTTCATGGTGGATTTAAGCAGAACTTTTCTGAGCTTTTTCAAGCTGGGATAACAATTTTGCAATGTCTATATATGCCCCTGTGAAGAAGCCTGAAAGATAGTAGGTATATGTATCTTCTACTATTGCCTTCAAAACTATAAAAATTTGGAACTATTATTAGAACTGAAGCGTTTTATCTCAAAAAAAGGGAAATAACAACATCCTTTATCTTTTTATTGAATTTCAAATTAATACGGATGGTTTGATAAACACACAGAACTCTACTAACATGATTTGAAGTTCTGGAATAAAGTTTTTCAATTAACCCTAAAATAATAAAATCCTGTCTAGGAAGTTCCTTCTTTTTTCTTTCTTTCTTTTTTTTTTTAAAAAAATGAACCATTTAAAATTGTTCTTTTCGATCAAAAGATAAAACTCTTCTGCAGTAATTCAAAAATCAACTAAAAAAGGTATGACTCCTAGGACTAGTCCTATTGCTGATATATGTTTGCTCCTCCTTGTATGAACACATTATCTTGTATGCATATAAGAAGCTTGGAGAAGGTGAGTCCCCCCCTCTTTCCACACTCGACAAAGCATAGTGGGGGGGATCCCCATCCCCCCTTGACCCTCATCTTCAAAGTGCAATCAGACTTTTTCCATTTTCACTGCACACCTTTCATTTCATCTAAGTCAAGCCTACCCCATAAACAAAGTACATACATTCGTGTATTCAACTCAGAAGCTTATGGGGATGACACATTTTTTTCTATTAAACACCAAAATTCTTCAAAGATTTTCCCTAAATTATTGACCTAAAATCAACTCCTGCTGCCTTTTTCCGCAATCTTGCATTTATCTAACACGTTTTATACAATCAAAGTAGTCCAGGCAAGGACCAAAGAATTCACGGAAAAGTTAATCTTTTAAAGTAATAATAATTCCCTTGTAAAGATGTCGTTTACCTTTTTCTTTGTTTTTTTTTTTTCCATTTACGTGTTGTGCCTCCAAGTTGGACTAACTTTTTTCTCATAATAACTTCTCCAACTTACAAACCGGAGCAGTGAATAAAGAAATTGTGGAGAAGGGAAAAGAAGGAGGAGAGGAAGAAAAGTAGTGGCGTTGATGCCGGCTTGACTTGCCAATTGGCTATAGTATTTGTCTCATTTTTCGGTAAAAAAGTGATGTAAACTTTATGTTCTACCTTCATTGCTTAGAATTATTAATGGTGCTTATAACATGGGGCAGGACTGTTCCCTAATCATATTACACGCCTTAGGATTTCCTGGTGGCTGACTTGTATTTGTATGCCAGGAGGTAGCCCAGTTCTATGATTCTACCAACAATCCAAGTTAGAACTTTGTACAATTATCATAGTAACTTGTCTGGTTATTAATTAGTCCTAATGCTGTTTGAGTTATAATCAGTATCACCACAGCGTGTTACTTGTAATCCATACCCAATCAAGAATCTAGCTACTATAGTACTGATAACAGTTACTACTAATTCAGGATTATTATCTCTCCCAAACCTATTGATATTTAAATATATGCGCCCCGTGTTTAATAGCATTGTCATAAGAAACTATTTCAGGGAGTTGAAATGTTTCTCCAAAATTAATTATACAAGTTTGGTACTATTTTGAGTTTTACAAGTATATATAATTCTCATAATCACAATGTATATATGTATATGGTGCTATGTGAGTTACTTCTTTCAACAAATGTACACCAAGTTTATTTATTATACCGTATATTTTGAGTGTTATCGAGACAATGCATGGTTGTGGGAAAAAAGTGGATAATAATAGCACATCATGGTACTACTACGCAAATCCAGATATTGAAAATTACAAGGTAGCCATGAAGCTGGTAGCTTTCCATCAAGAACAGTACCCACAATGGCTTACATGCATAATAGAACGATGGAAAAGCATTGGGATTACAATTTAGCAATGAAGCTGACAAATTTTCTCCATGCCTCACTAGTACAGAATCTTGATCATCAAATACAAAAGAAGAGAAAATTCATCTGCTTCACCACTTCAAGGCAATCACCAACAACAGTCCAAATGTCTTGAAAGAAAATGATAAAAATTCACATGATGGGATTACAAATTAGCAATGAAGCTGACAAATTTCCTCCATCCCTCAATTACTACTGTACCTTGATCATCGTGAACAAAAGAAGAAAATTCATCTGCTTCACCACTTCAAAGCAATCACCTTATTATGCAAACCCGGATATCAAACCGTGCATAAAAACATTCATAAACACTACTCACCCCATAGAAATTGGTCAAGTGCTCCATAACAAACCGCCCCCTATATGCTTCCTCCAATGGCAGTCAATCGAGAATTTTTTGTTATTGAGCAAATGCCTGTTGGGAGAGAGTGAAGAGAGAAAACCCTCAAAGAAATACTATATAGAGGGTCCCCGACTTTCATCTTTTTTTTTTTCCCTTCTTCTTCTTCAGAATTTCGAAATGTGGAAAAACGATTTTTTTTTTCAAAAAAAAAAAAAGCCTTCATGGTATGGTTAATACTGAGCATTTTCATCTTCAGAGCCACCAGTGATGCATTCCTTTTCATCTTCAAAGCCTTCAAGAGAAGGGTGTGGAGAATGACCGTTTCCGAAGGATCTTATATGATCCTTTAATGATCTTTTGTGTTTAAAATCAGAGCCACAGGTGCAATACCATAATTTCCCACAATTCTTCTCATGTGTCCTCCAATCTCCTTTGACTGCAAAACTTTTGCCACATTTTCTACAGTTGAATGGCTTTGCTCCATGCTTTCTCTTGTAGTGAGTTTGAAGGGTTCTGAAGTCTTTCAATGGCTTTGCTCGAGGATGATTGATGTTGTTTTTGCAGCCTTGTGCACAGCAATAGCAAGGAAGCCTAAGCATCGCTGCTGGTTGTGCCCCTCTTAGGGACTCTGGACCTTTTCTAAATTCAGAACCATGACCCCACATGTGCATCTGCATCAATAGAAATTTACTCTTACATTTGTACTCCAGATGATCAAATGGTAGAAAACTATTTTTGCACAACTTTACCTTCTAAAGTATACATTTTGAGCTTTTGTAAAGACAACAATAATGTGTACAGTCGAAAAAGTTGTTTTTATCGTTTTCAATACTTTAGATTCATTAGGCATCCCATGAATTAAGATGTCGTTAGATATAGGCTAAAGTGAGATAATACATATTAAAGAATTTATGGCGGTAAAATGTTATCAAAAATAAAGGATTAAGGTTAAGAACTTCCTAGGACGTTAAAATTGGAGTAAATGAATTTAGGTTTTTTTTTCCCTTTGGATTGACGGATCTTTCTGTTATTAATTGTATTTGGCATCCATTTTCAAGTAGAAAAAGAATGGATAGGCCATTAAAGTCCAAATGTCAAGAAGGGTACCATATTCTTCCATCTTAGCAATTGCCTTTAGTCACTAGACTCTGAAGAATTTTTAGCATATATGACATTAAGGACAATGGAATCAAAAACTTATAAAGCCAAAAAAACCAGAAGTGTTTCTGCAACATTTTTTGCAACAATAAATAAGATAATAGACGTCTGTGTAACAAATGCTCATATTTGTTGTTATAATTGGAGAATGCAAACGAAAGGACATAAAGAAACGTCGATCGACCCAAAAAAAATTTATAGGTTAGGATTTATCTGTATCAATTCAAACCAAATATTGAACTTAAAAAAAAGATTAATTTCCTTATACTGAAATAGTTTGACATATGAGATGAATAATAATAATAATAACAATAATAATAATAATAAAGAGAGAGGCTAAAAATCAGGAAAATTGAATGAAGGCCTTGTGCTATATTATTATTCGTAATAGTACTAGTATAGCACGTATGGAAGCAAAAATGAAAAAAAGAGAGAAAAAGCTAAATCAGTTCATAAAAATGGTTTCAAAAATTTTTAACCATCCAATTGGAGAGAGAGAGAGAGAGGAAAATCATTTTGTTGCAGAAGAATAAGAATATTAATAACTCATAGTCATATTTCTATGTGTGCTAATTTGGGGGATTCATAGCATAGTCGAATTTTACTACTAGACAAGAAGTTGGAAATTGAAGATTGCAATCCCATTTCTTGCTTAGTTCACATTTTAATATCGTTCTCTTATCATCTTGAGGATTCAACATATCAATTCCTAGATCGAAAGAAAGCTTTGGAGGCTAAGGCTAAAAATTCTCCTTCTGAAACCAAGAAAAGGGGGGGGGTGGGGGGGGGTGGGGTTTGCGGGGTTGGTTGTGTTCCATTGCCATTTGTTTCCATGAAATTCCAAAGGAAGAACCAAAAAGCCAAAAAGGACAGTACTATTAAGAATAAAAAACCCCCCACAGAAGAAATGAGAGCCAAGGCCACAATTTTTGGAATCGGGAAGTGGGCACACATATTGCAATTTCAATTCCCACCTCAACCCAAAGACTTTCCCCACCGGGATCGATCTTCATCCATAGAAAGCAACCATTGCAACCACGTCCAAATCACAAAATTTCCATCCTCGAGGCCTAGAATAACCATACACTTTTCCTAAATTTCGTGAGCTAGTTTGGAAGCACAGACCATGGAAAGCTAGAAAGTCCAGTTCTGCTGCTAGGTCTGCGGTTTATAGCAAACATCTGGTTGCTCTTACACGAGAAAAAAAAAAAAAAAGTATTCGACCCCAAAAAATATAAAAGGAGTAGGAGGAGGATATATGAGAAGAAGAAAAGCACACGGAAGTAGGATAAAACGTCTGGCTGCTAGAAAGAGGAAACAAACGAGTACTAGATAGCCGATTATACAGATGAAAAATGACCTTATAGTTTCCCATGAAACAGGTTTCTTTTGCTTGTTTACAAACCAGACTTTCTTTATATGGCCGGCAGATTTCTATTCGTAGTATTGGCTCTTTCTTCATGCATGGAAATAAAATAACATATTTATATAGTTTCAAAAAACCATCATGGAGAGTGCATATAAGTAGTGAGTGCCCATCAATTGTATAATTTTGTGAAGGTGAAAAATCAAGAACCAATCCCCAGGAATAAATAAAATAAAATTCACTAACCTGCATATTATTGTACCTATTGAAGGTCTTGTTGCATATGTTACAAGCAAATTGCATTGGTCCAACAAGGATCTGTGCTGGTGTTGGGATCCAAAATCTACTCTCATTGTTGAAAGTACAACCGTCAGTACTAGGACTCTTCTGATAATTATCCACAGGTTTTTCCTTCAAGTTGTAGGGCTTTGTCTCACTGTCAGAAGAAGCACTACCTGAATCAGGCAATCCTATGTGAAGGGCAACTGTTACTTTCTCAACCTTATCTGATCCCTTGATTCCAAATATACTCTCTTCTTGCCCTATTCCATCCTCATCTAATTCCTCTTTCAATGGTTTTTTGGTGTCGGTGAACTGGCTAAGAAGAGGCAAGCATTGGATGGATTCATGAACTGCTAGCTCTTCTTCTTGTTGTTGATAAAAGAGAGGAAGTTTCAAGAAACTCATGGGATTTGTGAATTGATCAAGGAATTCTTGTTGAGTACTACTTATGGTGGATGAAGAAGATGAAGATGAAGATGAGGATTCATGCGTTGGCTTGAGCCACTCAATGAAGGTTGGAGCTGCCTGAAAGCACATATTCATGTCTTGGACATGGCAGTTTGTTGTTCTAATTCCCATCTTTGGAGAACTCATTTGAAATCACTACCTCTGAAGGCTTATATGTAGAGACCTATGTGTGAGAAAAGCTTACACTTGAGGTTGATATACAAAAGGCAAAAGGTGGTTTGGTTTGTCTTTTTGGAAACTTTTTCCACTTCTCACCATTCTTTTCTCCTCTGGCATTTGCACAGAGAGAGAGAGAGAGAGAAGGGTGAGAGGGATTTAACACACACACACACACACATACTGAGATTAGTGGTGGGGTTAAAGAAAATGACATGCAAATATGTGGCTCACTATATGAAGAGAATCCTAGAATAGTTCAAACAAAATCCAATTTGTAGCAAGCCAGGTTATTGGCTGTGAGTTAATTTAGAAATTCGATACCTGTGTAAATCCATAATCAAATCAAAAGCAAGAAGTATTTGGGATGTTATCAATTAAGTCAATATTACATCAAAAACAAGTAAAAGACGGAGAGGAAGTATTACTATATAGAAGATGCACACACACAAGCATGTACCTCAATTGAAACATGAAAGAAATCAGTTACTTTATCATGTTAGACTTTTGGGCAAGATTTCAGTCAAATTCTTCTATAACATCATGAATATAGACTAAATGGTTTACTTTTGCTTGTAGTTCATTAAATGTATTTAACTATCCTTCATTATGCGTCATATTTAATTTCCCTAAAATCAGTTGAAATGTACCTTTAATTCTTATATGTCCTTGGACTGGACTATTCTTTTGCAACCTTCCATCATCATCATCATCATCATCATCACCATCTCTCTCTCTCTCTCTCTCTGGTTAGAACAGCTCCCCATCTCAAAAAAAAAAAGAAAAAAAAACTATAAAAACTATAAAAAAAAAAGCGCCCTTTCACCTCTAAGTGTCCAATATGCCTCTAGAACTGGATTTTGTTTGGCTGATGAATTTGGTAGGTATGCCTTAGTCATTGATCATAATAATATCATCCATTGTATTGCATGATAAGTCAAAAGATAAGAGCAAGTACCTCCAATACCTAACGAAAACTGTTGGGATATATATTAACCAAATAATAGTAAATTTGTTGGTTTAACCTCAAGTTCACTTCTTTCCACATTTTTTTAAACATCCCTTAAAAAAATCAAGAAAAAGAACCGCTTGTATCGATCCCTTAAAAATAAAATTTGTTTAGTTGAATTCCCAGTGGATGAACGAAGCCAATCAAATATGACAAGAGATAGCTCATTTTCACTCTTTGGCTGTGAAAAAAGGTCATCCATAAAGATTCCTTTTTTCGTTGATTAATCTTTCCTGGGCAAGTGCATTAAAATTTCCCTTTCTTTCACAAGGTAAAAACACGTCAACTCTCTTATTTATTACTTGTGAATTAAAATTTTATTTAGCAGCACCCAAAAAAAAAAGCATTTTATTGGCTATACAAAGGTAAATTTTTAAAGCTTTTTCTTTTTTTAAAAAAAATCTGGCTCAAGAGCTTAGACATCAAGTTTATTTACACTGATATGACCTCAAATCAGTTTCTTCGAAGCATGATCAAAAATTTCTGATTCAAGCTCTATGCCAAAGGAATTCTGATAACTCGCCATAATTGCATCTGGAATCTAAATGTCAATATTCTTGCTAAGTACACCACTTTTCCACTTAACAATTTTTAATGTCTTAATCAATGTCTAATGTAAGAATCAGGAATAAAAAAGATCACAGAATTTATACTATCCGCAGAGGAAAAATTGAGCGTTTTTTTTTTTTGAGGAAAAAAAAATGTCCAAAAATCACGTGTTTGACCAGAAAATGAAACCACGACTTTTGGCTGGGGCTTGAAGGGGGAAGATACCAAAATTTTCTGTCTATCACCAAATCCATGGAAACAACTTAGGATTTCAGTGTCGAAAATCTACACATTGCTAGCTTCTGTTTATTTTGACATAATTTTTTGTCATGTTTGACGATCCCATGACATCTGGTGTCAATAATTTATGATTCTAGATTGACGTGTTTGTAGATAATAAAGCTTTAGTTCTTGTCAACTAAAACTCGTACAAGATTTTTAGGTACCCTCCAAAAGGGCAAAGATAGGATCTGCCTCGTGAACATATTATTGAAATTGTCATCCAGTAAAATGTCGCCTCAACAGGCTACGAGATCTCATATTGATTCCCATTATTCATCAAGGTTCCAAATCTTTCTTTCCTTCTTTCTTTTTCTTCAATAGGTCTCCTTGTACGTAGCTGGCTTGAATGGTTATGAACAATGCCCAAAAGGTGGAGATATTTATTTTATCCAATAATTATGCTTAACGTGTGAACCTGTGGAATTAAAAGGTTTGGAAGATGTCAACAAGCCAGTCTCCAAGGCAACAAACAAACACAAAGTTTGAGTTTGATAGCAGCGTACGGCTTAATTGTTTTTTTTTTTTCCAACAAACGATACCAATTTTATAAATATTAACACTTGATATTACAGCGTACGGCTTAATTGTTGATCTTTGAAAATAATTAACACAAAAGTAATTATTCTTTTGCTTTGACTCTAAATTGAAACTAAGGAGGTATTTGGCTTGCATTCTTTGTTATGAATATGGGGTTTTACCTATTTGGTTGGAAATCCGAGTGTATTTTATTCTATTAGTGAATTGTTAGTGAATTAACAAAATTTAAAGCTCAAGCAATAAGTGGAGAATAATAATGGGCGGGCAAAAGTGCACATCATTTCTATTGAATGATTTTCATAGTGATTTATCAAACAATAGATATGTGGATATCATTAACTCAAATATTCCTTCTTGACCTTTGTGTCCATTACCAAACACCCCCTAAGATCATACAGCTAGCCCCAATATTTGAGACCATTAAGATACCTCATTAAGATTTTGTCAAAAAAAAAAATCCCTCATTAAGATGCAAAATCTTTTTATTTAGCTATAATTTCAAAAACAAATTAATTAAGGTGTCGAGAATGTAAACATTAAACATATATAGAAACATGAGTACATGCAAGCCTACGAAAAGAACTTGTGAGTGCATTTCATCCAAATGACTAACCAAATTAATGATGCTCTATAATCAATCCTTCCCTTGTAGCTTCATCATTAATTCTCTAATTGATGCACTCTAGTTGAGGTTAATTAAGTGCTATGAATTATCCGACAAGACATCATGAAAGCGGATTTTAAGGAGATTAAAAAGAAGCTGATCCATCTCTATCGGCCTTTTAACCTTTTCCATTTGTATATTATTGGCACTGTGTATGATTCTCTCTGCAACCACCTCTTTTTCCCACTTTTTTTCAAACATAATACTTACCAGACATGTACCCTTTTCTGCTTTGTTTTTCAACCTTTCATACTTCCAATCAAGGAAACCAGGTCCTGACTTTTTGGCATTACATTTTCCCACCATCACTGCCCTCACAAATATCAAATAAAAAGCTTTTCTGCCCTTTGGGCCTACATTTGCTCTATTCATCACAAAAAGGAAAACCAATCACCAATCTGGCTAGCTTAAGAAAGGGTTAATTATCTTTAGGCTGCCCTCAAATTAATTAATAACCTTTTGTATAAAGAATAAATCTATGCTAAAGAGTCAATTATGAAGTGGTCGGACCAAGACAAAGGTGTCCATTGATGCATGGTCATGGCTAATTAATTTTTCCTGCTCTTTTTTATATCATGATTTTTGAACTTTTTTTCTTTGCATGCTACACTATTTTTGCTTACAGAAGTTAAAACGGACTAGCTGCACAAAAGAAATGTATTTCCAATAATTCTCAACTTCAGAGGACATAGTGAAAATAAATAAAAAAAAAAACTTCAGAGGGCATGGTGAAGTTACAACACATCGCACTTAAATGATATGAGCTAGTCATATTGTAGTTAATAATTGCCCCCACAATATTTATGCGTTTTTTTCTATTCCGTGCCCACTGTTAAGCACATTAAAATAACAGCCTGTTTGGAAGGTGAGTTTTTTTGGTGTTTGTATAAAACTTTACTGTAGATCACTGTAGAAGTTGTAGAAAAACTTTTGTAAGATAAAAAGTTTTTTTCCTTTTCATTTTCTTTCTTTCTTTTTCTTTTTTCTTTTTTTTCTCTCTTTCTTTTTTCTTTTCCTTCCTCCCTTCCCGCTTCTTCTCCCTCCCCCTGTTCCCTCTCCCGAGACTTCCATGGCAGCAACTTTCTTTCTGTCTTTTTTTTTTTTTTTTTTTCTCTTCCATGGCAGCCACCCCTCCCTCTCCTTCCCCGCCATCTCTCTTCTCCCTCTCCCTCTTCCCTTTCTTCCCTTTTCTTTTTTTTTTTTGCTTTTTTTCCCCTCTTTGTCCTGCTTCCCTCTCCCTTCCCTGTCGCCACCCTCCCTCTCCCTTCCTCGCCATCCCTCTTCTCCCTCTCCCTCTCCCCTTCCCCTTCCTTCCCCCGCCGCCCCTCCCCTTCCCTCTCCTCCCCTTCCCCGCCACCCTCCCTCTCCCCTTCGCGACGCCCGTCCCTCCCCTTCCCTTCCTTCCCCCGCCGCCCCTCCCTTCCCCTCTCCTCCTTTGCGATCTGGTCGCGCCAGATCAGTCAAAGGGGGAGGGGGAGAGTGGCGGGGGAGGCAGAGGCGAAGAGGGGAGGGGAGGGAGAAAAAAAAAGGAAAAAATTTTCAGAAGGGCACCAACAGATCGGTCAAAAGGGGAGGGGAGAGGAGGAGAGGGGGTGAGGGAGAGAGAAAAAAAAAAGAGGAAGGCCGGAACTGGTGGCCGGAATAGTGACCGGCGCCGGAAGCGGTGGTGGAGGTGGTGGCCGGCGGCGGAGGATGTGGTGGGTTGGGTGGGGGAGGAAAAAGAAGAAAAGTTGAAGGGAAAGTTTTTTGTGTATTTTTGAAGTATATAGGTTAAAAACTTTGAATAAGTTTTTGGGGTTCCTGTAGCAAAAGTTGTTAAAAACCTAGTAGGTAAAAAACTTGATTAAAAACCTGGCTTCCAAACAGGCCCAGTGAGTGCACAATAAAATTCTGACATTATCATCACCTCCTATGTTGGATACATTTTAACAGAGTAAATTTAAATTATGGTAGGCAAACAAAAACCGGACCAACTTTTTGTCTTTAGGGCATATAATAGAAGAATTTATTTGCATTTAACTAAACTTAAGAATTTTTACCTTATTAGATTAGGGTGTGTTTAACAAAACTAAAGTTTGAAATCTAAAATTTAAAATTTGAATTTGTTAATTCACTAAATTGTTAAGTACTAAATTCGTAACATTTTAGAGTATTCTTTATTAAGTGATAGGTGAACAGTTTGTCACTTATTATTTTGAGTAAATTTTGGCTAAGCAATTCAAAATCACTTAAATAATTAAGACTTTCTATTTTTTGTTATCAAATACATTTAAACATATTAAGGTTTAAACACATTAAATTTAAATTTTGAATTAGATTATTAAACAGAGTCTATGTTTTAAGGGTTATTATCACTTTACCCCCTTAACGTTTTGTATCACTATAAATTTTCCTATTAACGTTATTTTTTAGTCACTTTACCCCTAAGAATAACAGTGAAAATTAATAGAGTTTGTTAATTCAAGTGAAATGACATATTTAGTCCTTAAAATTATTATCACTTTCCCCCATAAACTATAGCCTTATTATCAATTTATTCCCTAGAGTTAATTTTTATGCAATTTATCGTACTATTAGGCCAACATAGCAAGTTAAAGAACTTTAGAAAAAGTGGCCTCCTCTTTTTGTAATAAAAACAATAAAAAATTTAAAATGACTCTTCTCCTTTTTAGTATCAAGAAGAAAAGTTAAAATATTAATCTTTTTTTTGGCAATCTTATTAATATTGAAAAAAATAGAAAGATAGAAGGGAAGAGAGAGAGGGAGATGAGGAGAAAGAGAGAGCTCAATTCTTTTTTGAAAAATTACAAATAAGAAAGAATTCAATATTTTTATTATTTTGAAATTACTTCACTTTTCTATTTACCACCCAATTCCAATCCTAATGCTGACGATATTAAAGTAATATGATAATATTATATTCATCCTTATTTTCTTTCTTTGTAAAATCTAATTTTCTGTTTCCTTCTCTTTTATTTCTTTTTCTTTTTCTAATATTAATAAGTGTGAAAAAGAAATTTTATAAAATCTTTTTATTTTTATATTTTTGGGTTTCTTAGAGTGAAAAAAAAAGAGAGAATAACCATTCCAAAATTTTATTTTTAATTATATATAAAAAATTAAATACATTAAAAAAATTTTGAACATACTAGTTAGGTTAGCAATCAGGTAAAACAGCTAGAAAATAATATTAGAGAGTAAAGCTATTATATCATTATAATTTAAAGAGATAAAATGATAATAACAATATAGTAATGCTATAAAATAAAATGGTATTTTGGTCCAAAATTTGTTAACATGTTAAGGTGAATTACCTATGGAGATAAAGTGACTAAAAGATAACAGCTCTGAAAAACAAGTTGTTCATAAACAATGCTATAATAATACACAAATAAAAACAATTCCAAAACACCACATCCATACAATATATCAAAAACAATCCAAATATACAAAAAAAAAATAAAAAATACACCACCACCACCAACCACCAAAAACACACCACCACATGTCGCCCCTTCCCCTTCTCTCTTTCCTCCATCCTTCTTCCTCCTCTTCTCTCTTCCCCTTCCCTTCCTCCTTCCTCCCCATGTCTCTCCCGTTGTCCCCCTCCCCCTCTTTGGTCACCCGCCATGGTGACTAGATCTAATCCAATTGCCATGGCCAACAACCAGTTTCTAGTTGCGACTCGCGACTAGATTTGGTTGCGAGCGGCAACCATGGTGACCAGATCTGATCCGGTTGTCATGGCCAGCGACCAGAGAGAGGGGGAGGAGGAGGGAGAGGGTGGGGAGGAAGGAAAAGGGGAGGGGTGGGGTGGGGTAGTGGTGGGTAGTTGTAATATTTTATAAAATTTTAAAAATATATCAAAATATATTTTTAAAAACACCATTAAAAACATGTACAGTAAAAGTTTTTCACCTATATTATTACAATAAAATATTTCAAAAACATCCCCAAAAATAGCTAATTCAAACGGAGCCAGCATTAGGAATAAATTGATAATAATGATATAGTTTGAAGAGATAAAGTAATAATAACTCTTTAAATGTTATGACCCAATCTTGCCTTTAGCTAGCTAGACACACAGTAGGAGAAACCGTGTACGTCTTTGAACTTTGGTATTCTTAATTTCACATGTCGTTCTCAACATCACCTTAGAAGCTGGGTTACCTAAAATTCTTTGCTTTTAAAGTTTAGTTTAAAGCCAAGACTTCTCAGCACTGTGTATGATTCACATAACCGCGTAAACTTGTTTATGGTCTTCTCCGTCTATTGTCAAATGTCTCCAAAAACATTCTTGTTTGACCTATGCTTCTGAAATTTGTAGCTAAATTTGGCTTGCAAGTTAGGTGATAAGTCATGAAAATGATTCACAAACTTTGACTTGCTTCTATGTACTGAATTTGCTAGATGCCAGATTATATTTCGTCAAAGAAAATTCTGGGTCCATGTATGCATGTATGTTTATTCTTATTTCTTTAAATGATCATTACATCTCTTTCATGTGCAGGGATGTCCTGGTCCATATTTATGACTAACCTTCCAATATCTAATTTACCTCAAATTCATTAAGCATAATGCATAGTGGTTTTGTTGGTATCCACGACATATGATCTAGGTATTTGCCATTTAATTTTCTATCATAAGTCTCACGCTGCTTATTGAACTGTTTCTTTTGGCAAATATTTTTTCGGTAAATAGAACTATTTCTTTTACCACAGGTCATATTTGGATTGCAAATTTTCTCCAAAAAATTTTTATACTTTCCTTTGTGGATGAATGGGGTGGTTTAGAAGGCGTTTTCTGATTTCTGATTCTTTGATAAACACATTTTTCAATAATTTTTTTACTTCATATATATCAAATCATTATAGTACATTTTTTTTTTCAAAACTCCACAAAATAGCAATTCAAATGGGCTTATTGTGGTCCAAAACTATAAAAGCACTCTCTAGTCTATAGATAAATTTGAGAGTCAAAATTGAAATTCAAATGAGTTTTTGGCATAAAGACCGTAATGCCCTTAAAATTGACACTTTGAAATTGTTGAAAGTGTCCGAGTTTCACGCCTTGAAAAAAAAGAATTTGAGACAAGTATATATTGAAGTAGGCAAAGCGGGACATTCTAAAAATTAGGTGGTGTGCATGCTTTGCTTTGATGGAAATTTAGAATTTAGTGGTGTATTCTATTCTATTATTCATTAGTAGTAGGCCTTCTCACTCACAAATGAAAATTACAAGTACAATAATATACACACTTCTACAAATAAAATTATACTACTACATTCTAATCATTACAGAGTTTGTTGTTTTTGTTTGAACACAATGGAATTGCATTATGTACAGTAGGAGACTGCTGCAAATTAAATATTGTTGAAAACTCACATCATTTATATTTCATCTAAATTTACAATTGCGGTAAGAAAACATTTAAATTTCCTTTTATCTTACGTTAGTCATCCTTCCACTCAACAAAAAAATTTTTTTGTTAAGGTACAAATTGCATTCAAATTTAGTGGCTAAAAGTTCGATAACCCTCTGAATCATACTACTCAAAACATCTTTCTGCTGAAAAACTTTAAAATAAACAATTAGAAGATGGAATTTATTCCCACAGCTTGGAATATTGTGGACAAACTCTTTCTACGCCTTAGGAATAATTAGCCAGGTTTATATATATATATATATATATATATAAAGGACAATTTCAATTCAATATCTGCATTAATGGCATCAAATTTCAAAGTATGGTGAAGACTTAATTGACCTCAACAGTGAAATTGCAATCATTTACTTATTTATGGGCTGCAATATAAATGTTGAGTGCCAAAAATACTAGTAAACGTGAGTGGCAGACTAGTTAAACCCACTAGATACATAATCCAGTCAAGTCAACAATAGGTACACCAAAATGAAATTTTGGCCACCTTTGTGAACTATGACCTTAAAGAAACAAGATTTTAGTCCGATCCGTGTTGAAGTAGACCAATTCCAGGGATTAATTTTGTTCGTGGCATCTGTCCCTCCTTATGAAAGACTACCAAACAAAAGTATAGATTCTTTTTTCTTGGATGTTTTCAAGTCCTAATTAATTTCAATATTTAGGCTTTTTGAAATCTCTTTTGTTCAAAATTCCAAGTTCATCCCTACCCCCTCCTCATTTCCAAGTTCCAACTGGCAATTTTGATCCGGGCAACATTCAGGTCCTCTAGATCATTGACCTCATAGTTGGCTACCTAAGACTATGCAATCGGAATTAATGGCTTTAATTTGTACGGGTGGGAATGAATCGTATCATGTCGTACTCTATCGTGTCATTAATGGGTTGTTTACTTTCTAATACGTTAGTCTAAGCCCTTATGAATTTGATGACTTTAGCCTTTTCTGCATCTAATTGTTGAAAAAGCTTTTCTTAATTGGAATGTAGTTTTTCAATCTCGCATAATTACCAAGACCTGTGATTTCTAGCTCCAAACTTGGTCTAGGCAACATTTAGTCCTCTAAAAGAATTGACTTCATTCAGAATTTACTCAGCCGGTCTTCCCACGGCCAAAGTTTTGGTTGATCCCTTGTCTACGTGTAGACCATAACTTAAGTTTATACCCCCTTTCTTTTTTTGAGGGATTTTTTACTATACATTTAATACTTATATAATCGTAGGTTTACATCAGGTTTACGTAAGAATTGTTTAATTCACCAACATGGTGCACAAACAGTAGCACTAGTCTTGAGAAATTAAATTCCAGGCATGAAAAGTTCCTACATAAGCCATAGGTAATTCTTCCCGTTTATATGGTTACTTTTTGGAGTTTTCGTAGAAAAATTTACTGTAACGATTGTGTATATATATATAATGTAAAATAGTTATTGAAAAATATGTTTTACGAAAAAAGATAATTTTTTTTTTTATAAAGAACTGCAATCCAAACACCAAATTCTCGTAATGGACTTTAAAAACTTTGGATATCGTCATAGGTTCAGCCGAACTTTGCGCTTTCAGTGCCCACTAAATCACTACTGTTGTCCAGAGTAAAATATTTGAAGCAGAATTAAGTTATTACATTAAGCATATTAATGACTGATTACATAATTTAGGGTATATTTCTACTCTTATTTTTATATAATAAGGCAATTTATCAGCTAAACCAAAAAGGGAATTTTGGGAATATAAATGTATCTTAACATCATGCATGTTTCGAAGCTGTTGTAAGCTCAGCTAAACAACAATTAATATTCATCTAATTGAAATCATAATTTAAGAAAAATTTTTGCTGACAGGTGTGCCCTAGCACACTTAAATTATATAACTTGTCATGTAATTACGCACAATCACAATTATTACATCCCCTGTATCTAGACATTTCTCCGGATTAACTACACTTTTCTTGAAAAATTAATACTTGAGACCTCCTCTTAACCGCCGGTTAGCCAAACCGATTTAAATAAAGGAGGATTAAGTCAATGTAATTTACCCCAATGAATATGAACGTACCAAGTTCATTGAATGGCCAATCTACCTTCATATCAACCACATATGCCCATAAAGCTAATTCATTAGCCATATTTTCTTTTCTTAATGGTCCAAATCCTTAGATCCAAAAATCCCTTAAATTAAATAAGACTTTGTTATCGGAGTTAAGATGCAATGATCATGTAAACCAATTCTTATGTGTGTATGGAGAATTGTAGAGAACTCCTTTTAGATCTAGAATGGAATTAATGTGTGAAGAAATTGTAGGGCAATTTTTAATTGCATAGGCTAATAAACAAAATTTCACTCAATTCATAGAGCTATACTCGAGGTGAAGGCTCCTAACCTATGGCCCAAATTTCGTGGTTTAAGAAACGGCCGAGGGAAGTTCGATCGAGCCCAGAATAAAGTGATATCAAGAGTTCGGCCCAATTGAATAGTGCTTTCAGCCAATTTACTGTACTGCTCTCCTGGTTGTGAAAAATTATGCCAACCTCCCACAAAGATTTAGTAAGACAACCTTTGTTATGATGCTTAGCATTCAGAAGAACATTAATTCGTTGAATCAACCATATTTCTAACTTCCTTATACTATATAAGATTGAGTTTTGGTCAAAAAATAGGTTGAATTTCAATTGCATAGGTGGGGGCTTTTTGGAAATGTGAAATGTTGTGTATTAGTTTAAAAGCTTTAGGTACAAGTTAAGAAAGCATGTATTTGGGTATGTTTACTGAATTGACCCCATTTTAATACATTTAAAGTTGTCATTGATGAGCCATCTGGGTATTGATGGAATGTGTAATTAGTGTGCAACCGTTTTTGCATTTTGTACAACCCATATATGCTTGTGTTGATGTAATTACCGGAATATCCCTTAACTACTAATAATTCCCCTTTTCAGCCGCAGATAACCGTTTGAGATGTTGCTTGGTCTGAAACGTTTGAATGGCAATCAGATTTAGGAAATGACCCAACGATTTCTCTATCAATGGTAGGAACCCATTTCTTTATCATTTATAATCTGCATTTATGAGCCACAAACGTTGGTTAGTTTATCTCCTTTCAGCTTCAGGAGTTAAGTTTTCCCTTTTTGCCTTTGTCTACAACGATTTGCTTCATCGTTTTCTCTTCCATCCGAGTTCAACTCTGAAATTACCTATTATTTCGTCATTAATTACACCCAATTCAATTGCCGAACCGTTGGTATGTTAATGCCTAAACGGTTGATTATCAGTTTCTCCCTGTTCGCATTCTAGGATTGGGATAATTCTACCTGGCTTCATACTAATCAGCTCAGAATGTTCTTCAGTCCCAGCTACTCTGGTGGTTCAGCGTGAGGTTAGATTTCAACCCCCCTCCAATTTTTCAGTTCCCCCTTTAATTTTGTCGATGTGTTCTTAGTACCTACAATTAGCGACTCTTATCGCGTTGCCTAACCCCAATTGGTCTAGATTGGTTATAATCTTATAGGTTTGGAGCAACAACAAGTAAGAGCTCTCGGTGGGAAATCTGGAATAAGGTTAGCTTTCTGTATTGCTCTACCTTTCTGCATTATCAACGACCTTCAATTTGACACAGTTTTATTGTAACGCTGTATGAATTGATTGATTATATCGTTTATCTTTTCATACTAAATTTTATTTCTTCTCACAATGTACTATTGTTTGTTCAACAAAAAAACCTCCTTCCCCACAGGCATCAAACACCCGCGCACTACCCCTAGTTTTTTTTAAACAAACTATATTTCTAACTACATTGAATTGTTATTTAGGTATCATTGAAGGGTACATCAAACATTATTAATACAACTAGCTGCTACAATATTTCTTTATTTTGTTTTTCTTTTTATTAAACCTTCAATTAATGCAATCTTGCTTTGTAATACTGTCTAATTAATTGGATTAATATTTCCTATACTGTTAATGTATACCCCGACGGGGTTGGATGAATACTATATCATCTGAATTTGAATTTAAACATCAAATTTTGTATATATTGAATGCATCTAGGCCTGCTAGTGTATACACTATCAGTATATAAAAAATTTACCCTAATTAATTATAGAAGATAACCATAGTACCATTAGATTTTTTCAAATAACTGAATTTAGTGTAAATCAGTAATAATGAACTTCTGGCTTTTCTTATTATGGCACTACTCTTCTAATGTTTCAAAATATCCACATAACCTCCTATGATTTTAGGTAAAGTAAAATTTGATAAAAAGCAATCTCAGTAACGTCATTAGTTGAAATATCACTTAAGTACTTAAATAGAACGAGGGTCTAACTACTTTACATGAAACTGTAAGAGGATTATGTGAAGATTTATGCCAAAAAATCGATGAGATCAAGTGGCTGTTAATTATACTTTCATCACACACATTTTTCGGAGACGTATAGGTCAATTGGCGTAACCAAAGGTGCTTTTCGTCTATTTTATGCTTTATAAAACTTCAAGAATTTCATGTGGATATTTCAAAACCTTAACGAGATCATGTAATAATATGCAAAATTACTAGGGGTTATTTATTAGTAGTTTACTCATAAATTTATCTGACCAATCAAGAGTCGCATTTTCTCATGATGGTACAGGCGCGCAATTTTCGTGTCCCTCTCCATTCTTCCCCTTGTACAAAACTAGACATGCAACATAATTTTAACGTGGTTAAGGCATTGATATATGGATTTACAAAGCGCAGGTAAACTGGTAAAGGCAATGGTGACCCTCTTCACAAATTATGGACAGCCACTGATCATGCACATGCTTGCCTAATCTAGCTTATGCTGAAATTGCTAGCATGGATGAGCTTTCAGTAGACGAAGCTGTTTATGACGTGTTTACAACTCAACAAAGGAGCCCGCTGCCCCCTTTCTATCCAATCATTCTGCTCTAGACACGTTGCATAGAAAATTTAGGCAGATCGATAGCAGCAGACCTTACCCCTTGTAGGATTTGAAGGGTTATGTTTCAACTTTCAACTTTCAAAGGACATGCACAACTAGCAAGACTAGTCGTCTTATCCATATTGGTTAGACTTCTTGGCATCAAGTCTATCTAAACCATCATTATCGATCAAGTGGTGATTTTATTTTTGGTCGAAAAGCCTACCAATGCGCTGCCATTGAAGTCCAGTACTTCCAGTTCATGGCTAGGTCCAGGAGTTCAAGCAACTGGCCAGACTTTTTATGCCTAAAAGACCACCCAGATTCATGACTTCTTTTGCTTTAACATCTTTGTAGGCCATGGAATGGAAATCATGACAGCTCCAAGCTAAGACATGGGGTAGAATTGCTGACAATTGTCTACGAATGTCGTACTGCGTTGGATTCTGCTCAGAAGGGATTGTGAACCAATCAGCTTGATCTGGTTTGTGCTGTATAGTTTGAGGGAGGAACTTATCATTTTGTTCGTTTACTTTTGGAATGTGGGCTAGCGTAGCTCCTATCTTGCTAGGCTAGCTGATGTGAGATCAATTAATGTAGAATATTTTACATCAAATGAGAGATTTCTAGTGGAACTGATTACGTACGTGCAGCACACATGCATGATTTTCCAAAAATTTTGGACGTAATCACAAGCCTAATCCGCCATGATTTTTTTTTTTTTTGGCTCTCTATGAGTCTTAACCATGCACGTGCAATGCACATGATCAGCACTATTGGATATCTTCAATTTAACATTAAAAGTCCTACATTCGTTATGTTCTTAATTTTCAACATAAGGGATTAAATTGACTAATCGTGCAAGATAGGAGAACCATAGTATCTCAACGACAAAAGACCCTTTTAATTTTCATAGTTTTTAGGCTAATCCCCAAAGGCGACCCCTCATGTTTCAATTGCATAAATGCCATCCACATCAATTTCCCATTTTTCTCAAACTCCCCAAATCATCTTTCAGATATCCTCCCAGCCATTAAACAGATATACAATAATGAAATCAAAATAAGATGATAAGATGAGCTCCATGTTTAACAAGCACTGTACATAGACATTGAAAGTACAAGGAGTGGAGTACTTTTGATGGCAAAACTTGAAATGTTGTAGGGATTTCTGCCTCGATATTTACCATAGACTGGCATACATAAGATGTATTGCTTTGGAATCATCTGTTACTCTTAAGTCTGAAACTCTGCTTAAGTCCTTGTAGAATCAGAAATTCACAATACGGTAATCATTCATATATTCATATATATCGAGTTAGCATCTTCTTGAGCTTGATGCAGACTTAACTCTACATGAATCCTTAGGTTGTGTTTGAATTGCATTTTTCGTTATTTTTTATGGAAAAATTACTGTAGCGATTTGATATATGTGAGGGAAAAAGGTGATAGGAAAATATGATCGCGGAAAACGACAATATTTTCCGACGGAAACAAGCAATCCAAGCATGGCCTAGCTTCTCATGCATTATCAATCACTTCCCCTAGATGTTGACGCTTCCTGCTTAGCTTTAAATTTTCTGATGAATTCATACATGCATTGATTGCTTCACTGGAAAAATACAAAGGTTTCTCTGACCCTTAGTCATATCGCTCTGTCTCTCACTCTCTCTCTCTTGTAAGGGAAATAATGGATTCATGTAAAAGGCTTCTAAGATCAATTAATAGCCCAAAGAAAGAGGAAAAAAAATTAGAAAAAGCATATTATATATAGCCAACGTGCAATTAGTTCAGAAATTTAAAATTGTGTGAAAAGGTTTAGATACTGGAATGTTCTACATCAGAGAACTGGAAAATGAAATTTTGTACAAGCTAAATAGCAATAATGCCACTTGAAATTCAGTAATTCTTAGCTTCCCAATTAGCCTGCTTGGATTTGTAAAATGCTATTCAACTTCGATATTGAAATTTGAATAGTAGTACCATCACAGACGTCTGTAACATTTAGAGTTATAGACCCCTGTTTTTTAATTTTTTTCATAAGAGCCTTCTAAAATTATAATTTGTAAAAGAGTCCATTATTAGTATTGATCTAAAACTAGCTATCGACGACTATTCATCTTCCAACATATAAAACAAAACAACGGGAAAACAACAACAGTCTTGCTATTCATTTGGGCAAAAAAACTTGCAATTGTTGTTCAAGAAATTTAAACAAGAAATCAGTGCAAGAAGTATAACAAGCAAATCAAGATTGTGATTATCTAAACAATTCAAATAAAAACCCATATAAAAAGTATCAAAACCTGCTTATTGTAAGTTTTTTTCTAATTTTTTTTATTTATGTCGATGGCTTATAATATGGTATGAATATAGTTTAAATACTAATGGTGGATACAGGAATTAATTAAGTGCCATATTGTTATTAGGAGAATTGAAGAGGACCCATTATTTAAGACAATAATAAGAATTAAGTGCTCTTTTCAGCAATTACCATAGGGCGCCAGTAACTTCCAAGAAGTCAGGGACCGTGGTGATGGTCATGTTTTCCTTGAAATTTTTATCTCCCACTCTCTTATTTGGTATGAAATAAAAATCATGCTCATTGTGTCTCCTTCCCCAACATAAGTCAGAATGATCCAACAGAAAACTTCAAAATCTCCTTTCCAGTACAGTTTTAAAAGAGAAGTCTCCATTCCAAGGGTAATCTCCTTTCAATGTATAAACATAAATGTCCTTATATGTGAAAATAGATGTACAACATACACTACTGTTACCACGTAAAAACAGTTAACAATATTGGTTTCTACTTTTTGTCCATCAAATTACTCCCCCACCCAAAGAAAAAAGAGAATGTGAGAGTACTTCATGTATATGTTATGCTTCTTATTCAGGAATTCATAAAATAATTATCGAATAAGGCATAATATTTTCTCTTATCCCCTAAATACCCGTAAAGGGTTTGGTTTGATGCATTACATTTATTTCATTTGGCTGTAAAAGAGTAGTAAAAAGTATGCAATGAAACCCCAAATAATATGATGAAGCTCAATAGTTGAAGTTCTTTTTTTTCCTTTTTTTTTTTTGGCAAAAAGAGTTCTTACTTCGTTAATATTCCCTTCTTGTGGAGACTGCACTCAAATCTAGAGGGATATGTTCTCACTTTTCATTAATGAGTTTTTGAACATTCAAAATAAAATATTTAATTATCAAACTAGACTCAGATATGAAAAAAGAACTCCCTTATTTGGATTGCTGCTATTTTTTTTTTTTTGGAGTTTTACAATTAATTATCAAACAATTCTTTGACAATTAAAAAGAATTTACTTCACACTTGTAAAATAAATCCTGTACCTTTCCGTAAAACTTGACAAAGTTCTTAGATATCGGTATAGGATGTGTGCCAGTCAATAATAGGTCGTTCCATAGGCTAAAAGATTCCAAAGAACAGAAGGAAATTGTGGATGACTGTAGAATTACCAATAATAGGTGTAACTCTAAGCTACAAGGGCACTGTATGTATATGTAGACTGTCAAAGTCTCTTCAAAAGCTGAGAGCCTTGAAATGGGATTTTAGCTGTTTGACAATTACTATATATAACAATTTGAACACATACTCTTTATCCCCAAAAAAGAGTCTTTACCCCCAAAACAATTCGAACACTTGCATATTCTTCATCCCCAAAATAGAGTCTTTACTATATATAACAATTCGAAAACATGCTTTTTATCCCCAAAATAGAGTATGAGAATATACATTTTCATGATTGATGCCCCTTCGTTCGTGCACAACGGGTTCCTGGTTGAACAAGTACCAAGTCATGGCAAAATAAACCTCAATCCAAAAGTGAAAAACACATTATTATATTGCAATTTCTCTAGTTTGAACAAATCGTTGGCTTAAAAAATATTGTGACAATGCCCCAGTAATTAATAAAATGGAACGAGCTAGAAACTGACTCATCCCATTCTGATTCGATTTTTTTTGCTGTCACCAATTTGCACCAAAGCAAATTTCAATAGAAAAGGGCAAAAAAGAAAGGTTGAAAAAACAAAGGAACATGCTAAGAATAATATTATTAATGGTTGAGCAACTTCTCACCATTTAACTAATCTTGTTGCATATATATTACATAACCTGAAGTCTCTAGAGTAGACAAACTAGTACATAAAAATGGATCTAATCCCACTGTTACATTAGTACTTTTCAGATTTGCAACAGTTTTATTTGCTTCATAACATTTTGGTCCTTGTCTTCAACGCCTTCTTGGTGCTGTTTCCCTCCGGCAGTTGAAGAAAACAGCAGCAACAGGAACGCCAAGTTCATTTTCTTCGGCAAATTTTCTTGTGCTGAATTGATCTCTTAAAAGTGGTGCTTTCACTGTCTGTCTTCCTTTCTGCTTGTACAAAAGGAATACAAACCTGTGGACCCCTATATTTGGGCTTGGCACTTCATAAGTCACCACTTCTCTTCCTGTTGATATATTAAAAAAAAAAAAAAAAACCAAAAAAAGTTTAATAACAAAAGAAAAATTCCCAATGTATGTCTGGTTTATTCCTCCCTGAATGTGAGGATACAAAGAAATAACACATACCAAATAAGGAATTTGTCGTCCCTGGGATGTCTGTAACTATCCTGCCACATGGTCAAATCAAGTTAAGAGCAGTATTGTAACCCTACGGACAAATTTTTCTTTACGAAAGTTTTTCATTCACTTAAGTCAGCTATTTTAGACATTTCACTAAGACTAACAAACCAAGTCTAGCTTAGTTTCTTCAACTACTAACGTGCATGTTTGGTGTTATGCATATTGCGAATTCTCGGCCAATTTCCACACACATATGATGCTCGGTGATTCAGCAGGACGTTTGGGTCATGCTAGCTAATTTAGACAACAGAGATACAAACACAAAGAGGAGATAGATAATATATACTTAAAAGAAATGCATACCAGTGCAAGTGCTCTCTAAGGTATGGATCACTAGGACCAGGAGCATCAGGGTCAGTCATGATCTGTAGGATTAAAACAAACTCACTCAATAAAGTGGTCATAGATACAAAAAAGAAATGCACAAGATAAGATTAGAAAATGGCGAAAATTGGATGCGGAAGGATGAAAGTGTTTACCAGTGTGAAGAAAGATCTCATATCACCTCCAGGAACTTCAACTTTTGGTTTGTTGGCAACTGAGGAAGGATATAGCTCATGCCCATTATGCACTTGCTTGTTCGAATTGTAGGTTATAGTCATCTTTGTAGTTGAAGTGATGCTGTCAACAACATCTCCAACAACTCCACTAATCACAAGAGGATCTGCAACTTGTGCCATTCTTGAAAAGGTAGGAGAGGAATCAGCTACTGCTTGAGAAGGTATTCAAAAAATTGGACAATACTATGGGTTTTTCTTTTTGTCTTTTTTTTTTTTGATTTTGGGGGGGAGGGGGGGGGGGGGGTTGTGTTGTGGAATTCTATTGCTGAGCTAAAGAGTGAAGACAGGAGAAACCCAAATTTATAGTGCAAAGAGCACTGCTCACGCTGCTTCAGGACTCAGATGACAAGTCCATTTAAAAACTACTCAAATGTGGAAACCAAACGAAAAGTTCTTCTAACTCACTTTCTCTAGGTTGCAGCACGTTTGATTGTATAGGGAAGCCTGAGAAGATTGATTTCATAATTTCGGTTACTTCGCAATCCTTTGTCCTCGACCGACCATGTGAATTGACAACAGCGACCCCCTCAAATCTCTTGTGAACCGAACCTAAGCGTGAGCGTTGAGGCTGATAAAAGTGTAATAACTTCACAGTTGTTTGCTTTCCTCGATTCAAATCTGTCAGCTTTATCAGTAGAGTTATTAGTTCCACATCAATTGAGAAAGGAAGAATCCGCACAGTTAATTGGTTAGTGATTTCTTCTTAGGCTGGACGAGTGTATCATTCTATACTTGGTATTGGACTCAAGGGTGTTCATCAACTAGTAATTAGTAATTTTATTAAAATCGAGTGTTTAAATTCTTTTTCTACAAGACCAACATATTGGTAAAACTTATAATACAACATATTTTTATAAATTATAACATAACAAACTCATTCCTATAGAAGCATAAGTTATAACCCCATTAATTAACATATTAACATGTAATATAACATATTAGTAGGTGCATAACATATATATATTTATATTTATATAATATACTATTAATGTATAAAATTCCAGAATTTAGGAGTTGAATTATAATAACCATTTCCAAACTGTTTTGCCGAACTTTTAAAATTAGATTGAGTTTTATGGAGATCTGATATCTCAATACCCAATCACTTGATATTTCAATAGATATATATTGAGCCTCTTTCGTACACTCTTACAATTGAATGTATACAATTTTGTGATCCTTAACAATTTAGGTTGCACCAAATTTCTTCAGAATTTCATTTAATTATTCATGTCAACTGGCTTACTAAATTCTAAAATGATTAGTTGGACCATCCTATCTGTTTTCTCATTTGAAATAGTCAATATATATGGCTTGTGAGGTACATACTACATTTGTAGGTATTTTTGTTATGTCGTAGAGGAGAAAATAGTATAGTGGTTTAAATGAAGCTTTAAAAAAGTTTGGTGACTATTGAAGCACCTTGTTGGAAAACCTTTTGAATGCTGAAGTAAAGAATGATAGGAAGACAATCTTCTTTAAAAAAAAAAAGAAAAAAATCAAAACGCAAATTATCCTTGCAATCCTAAGTGTTTAGGAAAAATTATTGAAGTACTTCAACAAGAAAATACCTTGAATCATAAAAGAACAAATGAAAAACTAATATCCCTTACAACAGTGTATTAAAATTATAGCAACTTTTGACCGATTTATTAATATTGTAGCAAATTACTTCACACCAAGTCTACAGTAGATAAATATTAGTACATAAAAAGTACTACTACAACTCTACCAATCACAGGGGATCAACTATTTTTGCCATTCTTGAAAAGAATGAGTGGAATCAGCTACTTCTTGAAAAAGTATTTTAAAATATTGGATAAACGCTATGGGTTTTTCTTTGTGGAAATATATTGCTGAGCTGAAGACAGGCAAAACCTATATTTATAGTGGAAGCCAAACCGAAAGGTTCTTCTCTCTCTCTCCTTCTGTAGGTTAAAGCACATTTGATTATATATAGTGGAAGCCTGTAAAACTTGATTTTTGATAATTTTGTTTATCCTCGATCCACCATGTGAAGTAACCCCTCGAATATCTTGTGAGATGAACATGAACCCTGAAGCAGATAAAAGTGCAACAAGTTTTGAAAAAGGAAGACCAAATGCTTAATATACTTGTAGTAACTCACGTGCAAAGCATGTGATTAGATCACCCTAAAACATTATATATGCTATTACTAGATTTTTTTTTTTGTGAAATGATAATTGTCACAATCATGATATAGTATTTTTCTTATTTTCTTTTACTAATTTTTTTTTACATTGAAATCATACATATAATATTTTATAAAATTTTATCTAGATTTATATATAACTTATAGTTCAAAGTTTGACAAATCAAATATTGGTATTATGATATTCAACCAAATTTATTAAATACTCATAATGTCATTACACTATCATTAAGATTTTATATATATCCACAAAACAATGTTGTTAACCAAGAAAATATAAGTGGACGTCAAGTATTGGAGCAAGAAATAGAATTTATAAATATTAGTAAAATGAAGGTTAAATTTATAAAATTGATTTCTAGAAGGTTATTATAGTAAATGAATTCATTTATTCTATTTCTATCATTCCAAGTCAGTTGTTACGCAGCATGTTTACCCCCTCACCATGATCTCCCAATGAGAGTCTAGATATGCCTTCTTCAACTAAAATGAATGGTGAAAATTTTAGTGAAATCATCAAATTTAAACAATTGAAAAGATGATATTTGACCATTTCCTAGAGGATTTGACATAATTTCAACAATTTAAACCGTATATACAACACAGATATATCTAATCACTCTTTTCACTTTTTTATTTTTTATTTTTCCTAAGAGCAATAAATTGCTAGTATAGTTAAAATGAGTTTATTATTTATAAATTGAATATCAGAACCATTTTTTTTCTTAAGATTTAGGTTTCATGAATTTTCATGTGAAGTAAAACTTAAAATTTGCATAGATGCTGTTTCCATGTTCCACTATGAACACCATTACCCAGTAAAATGGAAAACATATATGTTGTATATATAAAGTCTCATGCATGGTTAATTTTTGTGAATACTATTAGCAACTGGACCTAAGTGAAACAAATTTGAGGAGTTACAGTGTAAAGTGAGAATGGGATAAAAGTTTGATGCACAAAGTGGAATTAGTCCCCATATAAATATGAGTGTAAAACGTATGAGTTTAACTTTTTTTTAACCTACTAGTTTAAGTTTTTATGTCATTGTTGAATTCCAAGTTTTATATTGAGTCTCTTAGATGGACTCTCTCAAATTTTTTACCCTAACAAAATGTGTGACTTCCTCAATCCCCCATTCGAATGATAGAATATATATATATATAGTACATAAGAAAGTCCGTGAATTCCTCAGTTCCCTATTCACATGGTAGAATATAGTGCATTACCCTCGTAACAAGAATGTATATTTTTCTGGTACTTAATAATTTAGGCAGAGCAGTTTATCAATAAAACACACATTTTGATGCATCGATGCACTTATATACCTGACGCTTTCATGATTGTACAATTACCAAGTCATTGCAAAAAAAAAAAAAAAAAACCTCAGTACAAAAGTGAAAAAACACACTCATTTGAACAAGTAATTGACCTAATATATCCTTGATAATGCTTTTATCCGATTTTGGTTCGACTTTCATTGTTGTCACCAATGTTGATCCTACAATTTCTAAGAGACAAGGGCGAAGACCAAAGGTGGGAAAATGGTAGTGAAGATGATTACGCAGCAGCTCAGCGCTTTATTAATATCGCAGCAAATTACTTCACATGAAGTCTAAAGTAGATAAGTAGTACATAAAACTGGACCTAGTTCCACTCTTGTAATCGAACTTGCAACAGTTAATATCTTATTTGCTTCATAGCATTTTGGCTGATATCTTTATGGCATGCCATATCTGTCAACGCCTTCTTGCAGCTGTTTCCCTCTGGCAATTGAAGAAAACAGCAGCAACAGGAAGGCCAAGTTGATTTTCTTGTGCAAATTTTCTCGTGCTGAATCCATCTCTTGAGAGTGGTGGATTCACCGTCTGTCTTCCTTTCTGCTTGAATAAAAGGAATACGAACCTGTGGATCCCTATATTTGGCCTTGGCACTTCATAACTCACCATTTCTCTCCCTGTTGATGAATATAAAAAATTAACAAACAAAGGGAAAAAAAAAAAAGAAGAAAACCAATTTATTTATTTGTGCTTTATTTCTCCCTGAATAAAAAGAAAGAACACATACCAAATGAGGAATCTGTCGTCCCTGGGATGTCTGTGACAATCCTGCCACGTGGTTAAATCAAGTTCAGAGTTGTGTGTCATCATATAGTTTGCCAAATATTTGTGTGTAATCACATAGTATGCCAAATATTATCAATAATGTGTTCTTTGCCAAAGATTTTCATTCCCTTGAGTTAGCTATTTTAGACATTTATGCCAAAAAATTTGCTGATTGAGAGACTAAGATTTAAAACCAAGCCTGGCTTAGTTTGTTCAATTACTAATTAACATGCATCTATAATTTCATGCACAGTGCATGATGTCCGAATTTCAAAGGTACTTACTAAGAATTACCATCAAGCTCAAGGTAAGTTCTAAGAGTGTCCATATTATCTTCTCGTTTCTTTCATCTCCTCCCAATTTTACTTTATTTTTTATTTTTAGGGTTTTTCTATTCTTTACCTGAAAAGTGCACAGAACAACAAGCACATAAAAGAAAGGAATTGGCCCATGACAAAATTTTTACATTACCAACCGTCCCCTAAGTTGAGAATGCTTTAGTGTTGAAAATTTGCACTTTTTGCAAGCAAAGTTAAACCGGATCCGAAGGGTACTTTTGTTAAAGATAATCTCTTTGTGGGGGATTGACCATTCCCATGAAGAAGTGATAGAATGATTTCTAGAATATGATGCTAGCTGATTCAGTGGGACATTTAAAACAAGCTAATCAATACATTAGAAACTATAAGCATAAATTAATGGATAAGTACATAACTAAAAGAAATGCAGCTTGAGCTCATGCAGTAGGAACAAAAAAAGGCAACAGCTCCGTGTTTCCGGGGGGTCTACCAATGAAAGATGAAATTTTACTATTGGAGACTGTTATATTGTGTATAAGTTAAATTTGACAGCTTTATTTCAGATGCTTCATCAGCAGCTAGTATAACATGTTATTTATTCACTGTTTCATACCAGTGCAAGTGCTCTCTAAGGTATGGATCACTGGGACCAGGAGCATCAGGATCAGTCATAACCTGCAAGATCAAAAGAAATTCATTGAATGTAATGGCGACTGATGGAGAACTGAAATACACAAGAAAAGTTTAGCAAATGGAGAAAGAGTTGAAGGATAGGGAAGCATGTTAATTTTTACCAGTGTGAAGAAAGATCTCATATCACCTCCAAGAACTTCAACTTTTGGTTTATTGACAACTGAGGAAGGATAAAGCTCATGCCCATTATAGACTTGCTTGTTGGAGTTGTAGGTTACTGACATCTTTACAGTCGGGGAGATGTTGTCAACAACATCCCCCACAATCCTACCAATTACGAGGGGGTCTGCTACTTTTGCCATTCTTGAAAAAGAATGAGAGGAATCAGCTACTACTCGTGAACGTACTTGAGAGATTGGGCAAGACTTATGGTTTTTTTCCTTGTGGAAATCTGCTACTGAGCAAAAGATAGGGAAAACCCATATTTATAGGGGCTAGTTGCACACGAATTGCACGGCTCAGGCACCTTGAGGAAGCAGGTTAAAACTTGAATTCTATTAAAAAATGTTCAAAAGTGGAAACAAAAGGGAAAGGTTCTTCTCCCTTTGATTGGTTTAAGTCTAATATGGGCTTTTGTAGCTGTAGAATGTATAAAGCACGTTTAATTATATCAAAACAACAGGAGAAACTTGATTTGACAAGTTCAGTTACATCTCCCACGCTTTATCCTGTAAATGTACCCCATTGATTAACCCCCTCGAATCTCCAGTGAGGTGAACGTTGGAGCAGAGAAAAAGTGTCACAACTCAGCTGTTAGATTGCTTTACCCGTATGTGACTTCCTCAGATTCCGATTCCAACTGTAGGATATGGTGCATGCCCTCGTACAAGAATGTATATCTACTTCTTTTGGTACTAAAAAGTTTTAAGAGAATTGGGAAGATTACCTGATTCTGTGTGTAACATTGCAGTTTACATTTCTTGTACCAAAAATGTATAATTTCACATAACACCTATTAACGGTTGCTACCATAATCAACTTTTGGGGGACATGTACAAAAAGTAATCTGAAAATTCTGGTAGATATCATATATCTCCACGGCATGATTCAAATTTTTGTAGATATTCTCGAGGTCCCTCATCTATCTTGATTTTATGGTTGTGTACGATTTTAGGTATCTCTCTTTTGTCCATTTCATTTTGTTTTTCACGCAGTTGTACGTCTTAAGCGATGACTCATGTTACCCTTCATAGTTTTTATGGTATGAAAGGGAAGGTGAAAAAGAAAGTGGCACACATAGTCTCTTATACATCATAATTGACCAATTAAGTCCTTTATCTCGACAACGTGTAGCTAGTGTAGTAGTATTCTTAACAATAAATTAGCAAAATCTAATTACGGATCAAATATGTGCACTGTGCATGTACCTAGAATAGAAAGGGAGGTTAATCAACGTAATGGTTCCTTACATTTTGAAATACTTCTTTTCCAATCCTTCATATTAAAAAACGGAGCAAAATGATCCCTTGTTTATACAAAACATACTATTTTGATCCAAGAACTCATTTCTAGCCAATTTTCTGGCTATAACTTAGATTGAATTATTAATTTATCACCTAAATTACTAAAATCAGCAGCCAAATTATTGCATTTGGTCCACAACTCAAACCCACATAATTATTAACTTAAACAAGTTGGAATCAATTTAATTTTGCTGCTAATCAAAAGTTTAATGGTTAAACTTTGATTGATTCCAGAATTTAATTTCCTTAAGACTAAATTAGTGTTCTAATGGGCAAAAACCTCGTATGCTGAGCATGTGACTACTTTGATGAAAAATGTTGTTTTTTTCTTTTTTTCCTCAAAAAATTATGGGGACATGAATAGTTTGTACCCTTTTTTTGGTCAAAAAAGTTGGTTTGGAGACCAAAATGGCATTTTTGCGCCGTTTTAAATGTAAGAAACCAAAAAGATATTTTTCTTGAATGTAAAGGACCATTTTGGTGATTTTTCTTTGTGTATTAATGATACACATGAGTGCACATCACCAAATCCATAGCATTTATCCAATTTTCCATCAAGAGTTCTAAGTCGGTTAAATTTTGTCAAGATAATGGACTAAATTAGCTAATTGTGATAGATGAGGGACTACATTAGTTAATATACCAAAAAATAAGGAAATAAAACTGTAATTTCTGCTTAGATTCATCATTCTAGCTAATCCTATTCACGAACTTTTGTCGATTACAAAATGGAGACAGTGTTGATGTTTGTTGAGTATTATACACACGAGTTAAAATTCTTCCTCTACTCTACCCCTACACAAGAAAGGGGAAGCAAAGAGAGAAACTGTTGAACTCCAAAAATGCTTGTTGATGTTCAAAAGTGGTGCATCGCACACCTTCTTCTCTGGCGCATTCTTCTCTTACAATAAACTGGCAAAATTTTTCTTCAAAATAGCTTTCGATGCGGCCTTGTTTGGATTGCAGTTTTCTATAAAAAAAAATTTTGTTTTTCATAAACATATTTTTTAATTATCTTTTTATTTTATATATATCAAATCGTTACAATATACTTTTCTATAAAAACTTCTAAAAGTATCAGTCCAAATGACTCCTAAATGCCAGTATTGCTTTCAATGCATTTTTCCATTACCGAGGACTCAGATTTTCTTCGAGGAGCGTCCAACGAGCTAATACTGTAAAGCAACCTGGTATCGTTCTGTCATATATATTGATGATATTCTGCATCATCATTTGCCCCATACCTTTCACTTGGTTGTGAATTAAAAGCAAAAGGTAGTCTCGTCGTGGTGTCTTGCCTACACTCAATTTTCCTCTGCCCCATATCTAAAATTTGTGGGCCAAAAGTACCTAAGTGTGCGTGTGTGTCCACCACAGTCCACAGGAGCTTTCAATCCAGTTACTGTTGGGACATTCTCAAGCCGCTAAATCATCAAAACTTTAGCATTTAAGGCAAAGGACAGACAAAACCTCCTCTGTGGTGTCTTTAGAACTTTCCCAGAGCAGACAAGGTTTCTACTTATGGAAGCCTTTAAAAGAAGAGTGCACGAGGGTATAAAGGAATTCCGTGGAAAATGTCGCAAAGAACGATAGTGAGAGTGTGACAGGTCATTTCAAGAATGGAGGAATTGATTGGTGCAATTTCTCCACTTGAACTATTAAAAAAATGGTAGCACAATACTCAATAAATGGAACCCCAAAATTAACATTTCTTTTTTCTAAAAGTCTGTTAGGGAGAAAAAAATTCTGAGAAAGCCCGCTAAGAGGCCATCTAAGCGAACTCACATAAAACGGCCAATATATAAATCATGAATTCAACGTAGATCCAAAAGTTTAAACTGCTAACTCATCGACCTTTATTTACATATTAAGGGTTCTTTCTCTGTCTCATAGACCCATTCTTTTTCAAGATCTAAACACCATTGACTCCTTCATTTAATATCAATCAAATCCCTTGTCAAACTTTCGGTACACCTAATCTAACACCAGTCAATCTTTACGACACTTTTGGTCCATCATCAATAAGAAAATTTCACCAACCCGAATCCGAGAAAAATTCACTTGCCAATGAGTAACCCAACTCATAATCAAAAGCCTCAAACACCTTACCAAACTCTTGGTGCACTTGGTCCAACACCAGCCAAATTTCATGGCACTTTTGGTCTACAACCAAGAAAAGAATCTCACCAACCCAATTCTAATAAGAATCCACTTACTAATGAGTAACCCAACTCATAGCCAGAAACTTTGTTACCACGTCCGAGAAGAATTCATTTGCCAATGAGTAACTCAACTCGCTCACTTTGATGCCACGTTCGATAAGATATCACTTGCCAATGAGTATCCCAACTTGTAACCAGAAGCATTGCCATGCTAATTAGTAGTTGTAACTAGAAGCCTTGATATCACTTTGATAGAAAAATTTACTTGTCAATGAGTAGCCCAACTCGTAACCAGAAGCTAACCAAAAGCCTTGCCAATTAGTAGCTCCACTTGTAACTAGAAGCCTTGATATCACTTTGATAGAAGAATTCACTTGCCAATTAGTATCTCCACTTGTAACCAGAAGTCTTGATATCACTTTGATGGAAGGATTCACTTGCCAATGAGTAGCTCAACTCCGCTTTGATACCACCTTCGAGAAGGATTCACTTGCCAATGAATTAGAAGCTTTGATACCACTTGGACTACTTGTAACCAGAAGCTCCTATTAAGAAGGAAGAAAAAATCCAAGAAAACCCACCAAGTAGGCCAATATGTAAGTTAGAAATCCAATATTAATTCAAAAGTTTAAACTATAAGGTTTCGAATCCTTATTTATATATTGAGCACTCTTCCTCCATTTCTCAAATCAACGTGGAATACAATTCCCTACGCATGAACTTAACAAAATCACTCTTGAAGATCTAAATTTCATGCCTTTCTCAATTGCACCTTTCTTCCTTTTTCTCCTTTGTCGCCACTTCTTTTTCCATCTTTATTATGTAGACCTCACGCTTCCAAAAGAGAATCCACAATTTTGTTCTTGCCTACTTCTAAGTTACCTCCCTATTGCTGGCTAGAGGCACAGTGCCATATGGCTATCAATTAATTTTCTTGGTTTTTTTGTGCTCTGGGGCGTCTAATAAATCTTAATAAAAACTTATGCATCATCAACTTTTATGAGATGAAACTTATCAAATTTGATTTTTGAGAATCATGATAATTTGCCCTTGATTATAGGTGTGTCTTTGTGAGTGCAACGTACTTGATATAGATAACGGCCAAGGATGCAGAAGCTACACCGTAAACATAACGGGAACAAAAGAGATGAAGAATCTTACTGTAGAAGGACTATGCATGCAGGTTACTGAGCATTGAACTACTCCAAGTAAGTTCGAAACACTCCAACTCTCAAAAAAAATTTTAAAGTCCAAGATAGTGGTGTTGCTCAACTGTTCAATTGTCAAGTCAAGATAGTAGGTTATTAGAGTTCTCTTTAGCCATTGGCTCTAGAAAATTGTGATTTATATTGTTCTATTGTACTTCAGGTGCTTTTGTTTATGATACAATTCCAATTCGATAGACCCCAAAAAAATAATAATAAAACACTCCTAAGCAAAAATTGAGTGTGAGTGGAAGTAAAAGTAACTCACCAAGTTGCAATAGGTAGGAATTTGTTATGCCTATCTCGTGACTAGCCGTACTGGTTTGAGGATTAATCCCAAAGTTCTTCCACCACTCAGCCTCCCTGCCACCACATAATCAAGTACTTAATGAGCAAAATATTAATTGTCAAGATAATGAAAACAATATTTGAGTTAATCTAGATTTTATTTCTCATAATGGTGCCACTTAGAGTTAATCTAGATTTTATCATATCAAGCTAAGAATTTTCGTACACTTACCACTCAACTATCAACGAAAGCACTCCACACTATTTGAGCAACTTAAATGCTCGGATTCTTGAGAAATTACTTTTTTCCTTAATACTTAAATCATCAAATTGAAAGAATGTATTTATCCGGGACCACAAAATTCCAATTATTGTATAGTTTGATAGATTTGCTCCCCACGTAGACTTTGCATGCTAATAATGATAGCTTAAAGTTTACTGTTAACAAACCTTATGCCATGCATGTACACCACCAATTCGCTAGGAAGTTTTTTTTTTTTAGCACGATTATCACAATCTGTGGGCGAAACTGAGATTAATTTACAGATGTATGTATGTACGCTTTGAATGTGATAGATATTTAGAGATGAATGTATATATGTTGCATGTATATACAGCTAGAGATTGTATGTATGTACATGCGTATATGTACACACATACGCGTACATGTATATGCGTGTGTATGAATTGAATTATTCCGGCTTGTGTTGAGGCAAAAGAAAAAAGTCAAGCATATTCTCATATACTTTAGGAAATTTAGAAAAGAAAGAAGCAATAGAATTTCTTGTTTCCCTTGTTTAAGCCCTCACATAGTAAACAATTTATCTGCTCCTCCTTGGTCATAATTCCTTGTCTTCCATTTAGAATAAGATTCTGTCCGCATAATCTTTAGCTTCTAGAAATTAGTTTGATAATGTAGAAATGTACTTCCGGAATCAAACTTTGAGGTAATGCATAAGGAATCAGTAATTACACTAGAATTTGTAACAAGTCATGATACAATTATCACTGGTTGTGCATTTTCGCTGTAAATGATTATGACGAAACAAGTTCTTGTCTTTTCTTTTGAAGATCTATTCAGCTTTTGCTTGATATCAATAATAATCTAAGATTCCATAACGTGGACTGATGTGATAATTACTGCATTTAATATGACTAACAAAGTTACCGCCTGACCAATGGAATAAAATCTTGGCATAATTAAATATTTCTGCTCTTTTTTAACTAGTTTAAAAGAGTGACCATCATGATTTTTGGTATCATTCTACTTATATATATGTATACATATGGAAAAGCAGAGGTTAGAATGAGTATAAGGAGTTTTCAAATGTATTGACAACTCCAGTGTCAAAAATGCAACTTACGATTTTTTAGCTATAATCTTCTGGAGTGATTTCAGTTTAGATTTGACTCTTGAAAGCATGCATCCAATTTGGTACAAAGATTATTTGAAGTTGAATATGAACATTTAGAGTTTCAAGGGTTTTTTCTTTTCCTTTAGCAGAGTTTCAAGGGTTTGATTCTTGTTAATTTTTCAGCAGGGAAGGAGATCCATTCTATTTGTAGTTTTGTTGTATTTGATGCATGTATCTATTGCGACTACTGTAATAAATTAGGGATTTCAGACAAAAGAAATCAAAAAATGCCCAAATTTCAATATTAAGATGATATACAACCACCAGATAGCACTTGGTATATTTCTAGATGCTTGCATTATTGGTTGACCAGGTTTATCCAACTCAAGGGAGACAAAGATGTAAAATTTAGTTCTTGCATATACATATAAAAAATTGAAAACGGAATTTTTAGTAAATGTAAATTTTAATAAATTGGATGAAAACCCTTTTTTCTGAAAAAAAAATTGACTAAGTATATTAACCTGTTAGTGTTGACAATGAAGCGTAACTTAGTTGATAAGACATAATAAGAAGACTCTTCACCTAAATTCGATATTATGACTTTGAACATTAACAATGAAGTGCAATTTAGTTGATAAGACACAATAAGACGTTACGATTTCAAATCATCAAGAGAGTAAATAGGAAACACAGTTGATCTTTAAATATATATTTAAAAAAATATTTACTTGATGGTTTTGGTTCTGTCCAGAGTATAATTTGCCTACGGGAGTCCGCAAATACATTTGCGAACTTGCACACCCGCAAAAAGGCTTCAAACTTGTCATGCCTGTGGCGCCCAATGTTGAGAAAACCCAGCCATTCCAAAGCCCAGCCCATACAAGTTAAAAGTATTTGCTTTTTTTTTTTTTTTTTTTTGCTTATTTTCGTTTTGTATTGAAGTGATCTAATATCTATTTTGTTTTTTGGCAAGGAAAACAAAGTTAAAAAAAAAAAAAGAAATTACCCATAACATACCAGCTCTTTATGGAAAACTGACAAGTTTTGTATTTAATGTGCTATTTAACCAATTTTTCATATTTAAACAAATTTACGAAAATTAAAATAACGAAAATTAAACAAAATTTCAAATACGTTATTTTAATTTTAGTAAATTTGTTTAAATATGAAAAATTGGTTAAATAGCGCATAACATACCAACTCTTTATGGAAAACTGGCAGGTTTTGTAGTATATTTTGTACCTGCTCTTTATGGGAAATATACCAGCTCTTTATGGGAAAAATTGGTTAAATAGCGTCCAAAGAAAAACTAGTATGTTTTGTATTTAACATAAATTAAATATGTGAAAGTTAAAAAAAAAAAAAAGAAATTGCCCATAACATACCAGCTCTTTATGGGAAACTGGCAGGTTTTGTATTTAATGCGCTATTTAACCAATTTTTCATATTAAACAAATTTACAAAAATTAAAATAACGTATTTGTCCAAATCTCTGGGATCGATTCGTTATTTGGTCAAATCTCAAGGAAGGTAAATGTAATTAACCCTTTTCTTTTTCCTGATATCAAGTAGAATCACTAACGTCTCTTAACAGCAGATGAGTAATTGTTAAATGTCTGGTTATTCAAAGGGGTGGACTGTTATTTGTCCAAATCTCAGGGATCGATTCGTTATTTGGTCAAACCTCAAGGGAGGTAAATGTAATTAACCCGTAGTATAAAAGTTCAATTCACTCCAAATTTTATTTTACTTTTTGGAAAAAAATTTGAAACATAAATATGATTGATCTAAATTCGTGAAGTTTAAGATTTTGAAGTCCTACTTATCTAAATACCTCACAGTTCATATGATATGGTCTTAATTTCACCATCATACAGTGATCTAACCAACTTCTTATTATGAACGGGATCAAATTTATATATCTGAATCGTGAAACCGTACAATAGTTACATCGGACCAGAGTTTAAAAACTACAGATGCAATTGTAAAAAGACAGTAATCACCTCTAAACATAACCCTCTTTAAACAAAATCCATCACCACTAAGACTAAAGGAGTATTAATCAGCCAGCATCTATTCATAAATGCCTGGACATATTCCTTATTTGTCCCAATTAAATGACTAGACATCTTCTACTATGGATATCTAAGTTGTGTTTTGACATTGGATTCCGGAAAACCAAAGATAATGAAGGAAAAAATACTGTATGGAAAAAGGTGATAGGGAAATGTGATCACGGAAAACGACAATATTTTTCGACGGAAACAAGCAATCCAAACAAGGCATAATAGTAGAAATGTCCTACTCACTATTCCAAAGTAAATTATACTATCAAGTTTCAGAAGTTTACCATTTTCTTCCAACTTTCTAACACGAACCAAACTTTTGTTGCCGGATTTTAATTCTTCAACGTATTTCGAGAATTCAACAAAACAGTTTATATTTACTTTTCTGGATAGCAGATAGTCTCAAATATAATTTTAATAGCATTTCGATCCGTGTCATCCTTTTACATGTCAATTTACATTTTAGAGAAAAATATATGAAAACTAAAACTAAAGAGTTAGAAAAAAAAATGTCTTAACTTTTTTCACTTATGTTGCTTATGGATTACTCAAGGCATATTCAATATTCTTTTTTTTTTTTGTCAGCAACGATACATTTGTATAACCTACTCTATTCTAATCTAGGGGGAGGGGGAGCCTAAGGAGGCTGTTGTAGGGGATAGTGGGTATACAGATCCAACTAAACCAAGGGAGTGCTATGGCACAACCCTTAAATTTTTTTTCGCTGCTGGTGAGATTTGAACCCTCACCAATAGCGCAAGGAGGGACTTAAGTCCCTCCCTGGTGGCACCATTGGTCCAGTGGTTATATTCAGTATTCACTAATGAAACACCAAGTCAACAATAATGTATCTCAATAATCAATGTCACCATTCTCTCTCAATCACACTCTCCGTTGCATTATTGTACCTCGGTCTCTGTCGTGCAAGTCACTCTCAGCTGTACCAAGAAATGGATTGTCCGCCATAGGTTTGGACATTTGTGGAAGTTACGTGTTTGGATTGCCATTTGAAAAATTATTACGTTCTCCGTGAACACATTTTTCAATCACTTTTTTACCTCACATATATCAAATCGCTACAATAATTTTTCTACAAAAAATTCAAAAAAATGCAATCCAAACATAGTGGTTCAGTTCCTCGGAGACACCTTTTTAAACTTTGCCTCCCATAAAAAGTATCAATTTTTTTAAAAAGGTGAAATTACAAAAATTCAATTACTATGGGTGTAAACTTTACCTCCTATCAATGTGCTATTATATGTGATTTTTTCTAAATCCATATGGGTGCATAGTATATCCTCCTGGTTCGATAGTGGTTCAGTTCCCGTTGGTTTCTCTAGATTCCGTTGGGCCACTTCCTCCCCCTAGTGTAAGTTAGAGTAGGAGTAGGAATAGATTAGATTAAATGTTGTCGTCTGATAAAAAATAAAAAAAAATAAACACCTATTCTCATGAAAAATGCACAATTTACTAGTTATTATTGCACTTAATAAATTTCTCGATTTAATTTCTCCTTTTTAAAAAATTTGATAGTTGAAGTCCTAGTTAAAGATAATATAGTAGTATAATATAACAAAGATATTATTAAAAATTTAGTATCATTTTAGAAAAGAAGAAATCATATATATATGGACAATGCATACACTATCACGGTTGGATGCATGATACATGAGCAAAATTTGAATTTAAAATTTAAATTCAGATGAATTGTCATGTATCTAATGGTAATGGTATATGTAAAAGATTAATCCTTTAGTAAAGTAAATTATTGTTTTCTTTGGCTCTAATAATTACGAGGAAAATATGAAAGTTTTAGAGTTGTGACTCCAATGTTTGGATTGTAATTTTCTATTAAAAATTTTTTACATTTTCGGTAAGTACATTTTTCAACCACCTTTTTTACTTCATGCACACATTAAATCATTATAGTATATTTTTCTATAAAAACTTTAAAAAATAGCAATGTAAACAAATTAAATTAAATTTCCAAGTCTACCTTCGAGGATCTCCTCAATCAATTTTAAATATCTCTATACATTTTTATTTTTTTTTTTGCTTTGTATATCTCTTTGTCAAACATGGGGAGATTCTGGAAGAGTGAGACGTACAAGGGACCAATTTTTGGTATCCATTTTTTCTTACAGGTGCAAAACTACCAATGAACGGGGCGTAGAAGAAGTTTCCAGAAATTAAGGGATAATATCAGAAACCTCCCTTTTGAAGTTTCTCTTAATATCACTTGGAACCCTTGAAATTTTAGAAATATCACTTACCTCCCCTAGTAATTGTAAAAAGATTATTTTAACCCTCACTTGGCACATAATTCACAACATATCAAATAAATGGAACTCAAAAATTTTAAAAAAATTGAAAGTCATTTTCTTCTTTTTCCTTTTTCTTCATCATTCTCTCTTACTCATATTTTTCGGATAACTATGCAATATTTTATTTGTAAATTATAATAAATTAAATTTTGTTTATCTTTTACTTTTTGTGATTGTGATAAAATGGGATATGATTTATTTGCTTATTTTGAATTGATTTTTATAATGATTAGTACAGTTTAATAATTTGAGTAAGGGTTGAGAAGATATTGGAAAAAAATATAAATTCTTAAGAAATCGATTTTTAGCATATAGAATTAAATTGATACAAGTGTGTTTCTTTTCAAATATCTTTTTTATTTTTCAAATTTATATTTTATGGACTATGGCATTGTGATGCAGTAATACTATAAGAGATTTTTTTTAGGTGATGGTTTTCTTCAAGTGAACTAAGTGATTTAGGAATATTTTTATTTAGCAAGTGAAAGAGTAGTTTAGGGTTTTTAAAAATTTTGTTACACAAATAACAAAAGTAAGAGAGGTAAGTTGTGTGTGTGTTTCTTCCGGCTGTTGAAAGAGAGGTAAGTGATATTTTTGAAATTTTAGGGGCGCTAGGTGATATTAAGAGAAACCTTAGGGGAGGTTTCTCAGACACTTGTTTTATTCCAAGTAGACAAGATTTCTGCATAGCTCAATCGAACCGAAGATGATACTCCCTTTTACGTATAATGATCTTGATTTTTCTAGGTCATTTTCTAGGAGTTTATTGGCAAAATAACTCTTCTTCCAAAATATATATCCAAAGTAACCTTATTTTAAAATTTATTACCTTTATGATCCTTTTTTTGCCACTTAGGCTGCATATGTGCCAGCATGGAGATAAAACCACCCTCCATTTCTCTTTTCCATTTAATATCTTCTCCAATTTTCTCTTTAAACCTTTTCGCATTTTTTTTTTTGGTTATCTTTTCCTCGTCAAATGTAATTCTAAGAAGCCAATATTTATATTAATAGCATCTAAAAAATATGCTTCTCGAATCAATAATCTCGAGGCAAATGAAGATTATTCTCTTATCTTTTCAAGGAATAGGAAGGATAACATAAACAAATATAATAGTCTTGAAGTTTTTGTAATTGTTTACAATTTTTGTATTTTTAAAATTTATTTTTTGAAAAAAAATATATGCAATAGGTTTGATACATTTAAAAAAAATTCAGAGACCAATAATAGCAAGATCAATAATGGTAGAATTTTTTTTTAAATAATTATAAGGAAATTATAAAAGTCATGCAATCTTCTTGTACCTCTATAATAAAAAAAATTAAAAAGTTTAGGTCATGTTAAAAACTATAAAACTAGATTAGAACCTTCCTTCTTGTTATCCTACATGGTAATTAGGATAATTAGATGACAACAATAATATTATTATGGGAATAAAATTTGAAAGTGAATCATATTGAAAATATTTTTTAACAAGAGTGTTATTTTGGGAAAAAAAACTTCATTTTCCAGCACCCAATGTATAAAACATAGGAAACATAGAACGTGGCTGACGGTCCAAAGAGCAAGAAAGTATCAGCTGCATCAGCTAGAGCTTACAGAAGAAGAGCAAAGAACAGCAGCTCTTTTAAGCTTTCTTCAAGTGGGTTTTTCTTATCTTTTCTCGTTTTAATGTTACTAATAGCTATTGCATTTCTTTGCTAGCCTGTTTCTGTTTCTTGGATGTTCTTGATGTTCAATATGTTGCTATACCTCCAGGATTCCATATTGCAATCTTTTAATCTGTAATTATTTTAGTGGATATGCTTTTGAGTAAATTGGATTACAGGACAGTTCTAAGATGCAGTAGTTAGAGCTGCTTGTTGGAGCTTAACTAAGCACTTAAGCTTCAATTTTGGTCTTCAATTTTGCCATTCTAATGTTGAGCATAAAGGGTTCTGATTTAGAAGAGTTTTAACTTTGGTGCTTGCATCATGTGTTTTTACCTGGTTCTGGGTCCAATCCCAATTATACAAGTCCTTTGGGTGCAGAGGGCATTAACCTAATGCCAGGGGAAGTTCTCATGTAGGGCTATGTCTTAACATAAATTTGATTTTTTTTTTCATAACAATTTGATAATTTATGAGGTGTATTTTCCCCAGCCAGGATAATCAGGCATTAAGTATCCCATTCATTGGATTCCTAGAGTACTTGTGATTTTCTGGACTCTGGACAGTTGCTGAAATGAGTTTTTGTAGCCAAAAGTTTAGGTCTTAAGGGTGTCATTCAAACATTTCTTGGAGTTAGAGCCATGCTCTTTTGTTCTATTAGAGTAATTTTAGTATGCCAGGAAAAAGAACTCGAGAGCTAAATCCAGCTTAGAAATTCCATATCTTGAACTCAATTTCATTATTTGGGTATAATTTAATTACCAGTCACTAACATAATCAGGCTATGTCATACTTCAAGCACATTGAACATATAGAAGCATGAGAAGCAGTATGTTGCTAGATTTTCTGCCCTATTCAGAAGCATTTTCTTGTTCTATCAACTATCATGCTGCATCAATGAGAAATCTATCATTACTTGAGCCCAAAATCGGTCAATATGTGGTACCTGTTAAGTTTATATTGATCAAAATTAGCTTAGATCCTTATTATTGCACAACTAGAACTAGTAAGACTTTCTAGATTTTGGATCAGCAATTACATTTAAATGAGCAGTAAGAATCTTGCAACTTGTGTATAAGCAAATAAACTTTACTGTTAGAATCCTTCAACGTGTCTAGTTGGGTGCTTATTGCTAAGTATTCTCTTACTGATCCATCCCTGCTTGACATTTTCTCTTGTAAGACTTGGTTTATGATTCATGCCTCTTTGCCCGGTCTATAATTGATATTTAAACCAGCGGCAATATGCTGACTTTCACATTTTCATTTCTGTCTCCAGCAATGTTTGCACAAATAGCAGTGGGAATAGTAGGGGGTTTTCTGGTCTGGGCTTATCTTTCAATGAAGCCTGCTCCTCCAAAAATATGTGGTTCCCCTGATGGCCCTCCAGTGACTTCACCTAGAGTCAAACTCAGTGATGGGAGATATTTGGCCTACAAAGAGGCTGGTGTTAGCAAGGAACAAGCTAAGTACAAGATCATTCTCATTCATGGCTTTGACAGCTCCAAAGATATGATCCTGCCAATTTCACAAGTATGTCCTTGTTCTTGAAAATTTAATTTATCATTTACATTTTATGTCCTGTGAGCCTTTAGTTGGGCTTCTATCTGCTTAAAATTATCGTGCAGTAATCTTGGAGGGAATAAAGTTTTCCCTACCCACTTCCCCAGCACTCAAAAAATATAAAAGCAAAGTTGTCTTCAAAGACAAAAGCGCTTGAGTTCCTAATGGGTAGCCAAACCAAATTATTTTTGACAAATTGATGTGTTTTCTAAATGTAAGAATTTGATAAAGTTCTTTTTCTGCACCATGAAATTGAGAAAGTTATTGTTGAAGAGGTGGAAAGTGTGTTTTTGGCTATTCCAGACAACATGGTTGAACCAAAGGCTTAGATGTGTACATCAGGTTCTGGTTCTGTACCACAAAAGACCTGGAGTACTTTGTTTATGCAGCCACTCTAGCAATCAATTTGGATAAGACCTTCTGGGGACAGATTGGAACTAAGTTTAGGTTTCCAAATATCTATCATATGTGCAACATTTAGAATTTATCATGCAGTCTCTTTACATAGTAAAACATATGTAGTTTATAGTCACAGATCTAATTTGATCTCAACCTTATGAAAACATCTAATGACTCCTATTTATGTGTTTAGGATCTGATAAACGAGCTCCAGATATACCTTCTGTCATTTGATCGTGCAGGGTATGGGGAGAGTGATCCATATCCAAAGCGCTCAGTAAAGACTGAAGCATATGATATTCAAGAGCTAGCTGACAAGTTGCATATTGGCCCAAAGTTCCATATATTTGGCATCTCCATGGGAGCATATCCTGTTTGGGGTTGTCTGAAATACATCCCTCACAGGTAGAAACGAATGATTGACTTTTCCTCAGTTATATTTCTAAATAGCTAATCACCCCAGTTCTTTGGTTCAAACTCTCCTGATATTCAAGTGCTACTCTATAATCACATTACTCGAGACATTGGTAGTTACCAGGAGCCTTGTTTCCCTTATTGTGTTCCTCCTTATTTCAACTTCTTACCACTCAAAGCTTGTTTTCTTGTTGAACTATTACCATCATCCTTGAAAAGGCTATTTTTCAGGTCCCAAGATGTACTCTAATGCTGACCTCTGATTGAAGTGCTATAATAATGAAGATGGTGCTGAATGTTTCCCTTCGATTGAAAGTGGTGTTTTTTTCTTATTTTTTTTGGGTTGCCTAATAAGAGCATCATATTCGCCTCGAGGAATGCATTGCTTTGCTGGAGATGAAAATACCCCTCCCCCCCGCCTCCCGGGCCCCCCCTAAAAGAACTGAACAAAAATAATCTAAGCGAGGCAAAATTCTCTTGTATGACGGCATCTGCATAAAACACTCATGAAAAATGTTACCCTGCCTTGGCATGCTTAAACTTGTATTATGCAGAGCAACAAATATAGCTTATTGGGTGACACTAACTTCTTTCTAGCATATTCAGTATTAAATTATATTCTGAAAGACTGATACTCACGCCAAATTATAGTAAAACTAGGTATCAGAATAACCACTGTGATTCTGAAAGTAAAACTATTCTTGGTCCATGTGAAAACCTTTATTTGATTTAGTGCATGCTATATTTCAAGTGTAGTACGTTTTGTAACCTTCCAGTGAAGCACATATGTTGATTTTCATACTCATGACTGAATTATGTTAACACTCACCATGTGGTGTTTATCACCTATTATAAAGGTAAGTATTTGAGGAATCCCTGTTTTCCGTTTTAGGCAAAAGCAATTTGTAACCATTAGAAAGTATATGCTCCTTTTCCAACATTTATCTTATGTACCCCTTGATTGTTAACTGAAAGTATTTGATTGTTAGGAGAGTTGTTGCATGCAAAATATTGACATGTATTGTTTAATCAAGTTGAAGGAAAATCTATTGTTTTGTTCTTTTCAACACTTTGTTGAACAAATTTGTCTAACGTTCATTTCCACCTGTATGTGCAGGTTGTCAGGAGTTGCACTGGTAGTTCCATTTGTTCACTACTGGTGGCCTTGTCTCCCCGCCGAACTATCCAAACATTCCCTTAGGAAGCTACTTGTTCAAGACCAATGGGTATTTCGAGTAGCACATTACACCCCATGGTTGCTTAATTGGTGGATGACCCAAAAATGGTTCCCATCCTTAAGTATAATGGAAGGAAAAACAGATATTTTAAGCAGCCAAGATCTTGAGATATTAAAGCAGTTGTCAGGTGTCTTAAATGATGGACAGGTATTTGTACTCTTTCTCTTTTGTTTGATGTTGATAGAGTGTAAATTTACTATTTGCTTCATGAAAGAGTTCATGTCCTTTACCTTTGAAATGTACCTCTTGAGCTAGTTCTGCATAGGGTAGATTAGATATATCGATCATTCTATTGCTGAATTGACTCTTAAAATCACTCTGATATCAAAATTATTTCACATGATAGGTTGGTTAAGTTGAAATAGTGTAAAAGTTAAAAGCACTAAGAAACTGCAGGAGTGCTTTCTAAGAAATCAGTAGTCTATTTGTAAGATATCGACTTCAGTAGCAGCACAAGAGGGAACAACTGCAAATGAATGCAGTATTTGTTGTCTGGGAAGAAATTTTCCAAAACCTCTACAAGTTGGAACCTGTGAAGATAATAAGCTTTTCTCTTAATACCACCCTCAGAAAACTATGGCATATTACATTGGCATGATTGCACCAGATTGTAATTTTCACAATCATTTTTAAAGTACATATCATCTGTAACTCCAGAACCTTTCTTTGGCAGGAGAAAGTGAGACAGCAAGGTCTTTATGAATCTCTCTATCGTGATATACTAGCCGGTTATGTGCAGTGGGAATTTGATCCCACTGATATAGCTGATCCATTTCCAAATAAGGAGGGCTCAGTTCATCTTTGGCAAGGCTATGAAGATAGAATTATCCCATTTGAAATAAATCGTTACATATCAGAGAAACTGCCATGGATTCGATATCACGAGGTTCCTGATGCTGGACATTTGCTGACCTTCAATGGCAGCTTATGTGAATCCATAGTGAGGGAACTTTTGACTGCATGATGTCGTTCATCCTCATGATGGCTTCAAAAAGTTTTACAAATAAATAATGTCTTCATGAGTACGTCCCCTCGAGTGAATTCAACATATCCATAGAAAGCCTTCTCATCTCTGTATTAATTGTAGGGATTTTAAAAGCAATGCCAAGTTTTCACAAGTTTTAGCTTCACTCTTCTTCTGCTTGTTCATTCTTTGCATGAATTTTTATGCTATGCTTTAACACTTTCTACAACTTTCTTCCCCTTCTCCTTGCTCCCTGGCCGTGGAACCTTGGGGAAGAGTGACAAAAAGGGAAAACATATGAAAGAACAAAGAGACAGTTCAAAGCAAGATAAGATGTGCTGCAGCTTGGTGTCAAATGATAGAGTGCCTACTTTTGGTTTGACAAGAAACCATGCCCCTATTGTCCTACAAATCTAAGCAAGGATCTTTTTTCATTTCTGACTTGTTCCAGTGTTCTCCCAACCATCCTAGAATGTCCAAGTTAGGTCAATTTACAATTTACAGCAATTAACTTAGTTGAACAGTACCTTATGGTTGGTAGACATATAAGATTACTCCATTTTAATGCTAAAGCTAAGTGCAATCATGCATACACGTCCCAATCCTCTTTCTCTCGCAGACAATTGGATAAGGAAACAAAAAGTTAAGCTTGGCAAGTCATGTTCCATTAACTGTTTGGCAGAAGAGCTCTTACTTAAAAGATCATTGAATTTGCCAAACTTGTTATCCATATATTATATGACTTGTCCAAACTCCACTACCATCACCTAAGACTTTTGTTTTGTAACGGGTGTTTAGTAGATACTCGTTGTATATCATTGACGATTTAAATGCACACATTCATAATTTACTAAGTCCCCTAGATTTTAACACTTTCAGAATACTAGCACCTGAATATCTACAATCAATGCCCCTACAATGTATATTCACATAAGGTAACAACTACGTTCCACCTGGGTGAATTCAACTTAGGAAAGGAAATATTGGGATGCAGCTGATGTTGAAGGGGCTAAAATTTTTCCTCATCAACATGTTTGTGTTTTGGATTCATCTTGCTATTTTTTGTGTTTTTAACTAGAATTCCCTTGATTCGATTTATAAAATTAATTGAAAACATGATAGATAGCAAAACTTTTCCGACAAGATCTGGTCCATCTGCTCATGTAGGCCATGTTTTCCTTGCAAGGGAAATGTGTAAGAAGAGATTATAGCAAGCTGTGATACTGCAAAAACATTTGTTATCTGGTTTATCAGAAGGAAGCAACCTAAAGAAGATGACAAAAAGTATCAGCTCAAGGAAATTTCGCCACTTTGCTCATGTTCTCGGGTTCAAGAAGTTGTAAGTACAATTCCCATCGCTTATCAGAAGGGCCACCAGCGCAATTAAGTCTTGGTGGTGTGAAAAGTCAAGTGTTCAACTTTTTCCTCCCACCAATTTGCCACTATATGTGGCTGCCTTCGGTGGCTTTTTTCCGATGGTGATTCAACTCTCATCGGCTCTCCCTTCGCCTAGATTAGGATAGATTAGATAATAAAAATGTTACCGATGAATTTTAGTAGGTAAATCTTTTCTATGTTCAGCTCTACACAAATCTTGAGCATATTTTAAGCAAAAATGTAATGCCTGCTTGATGCAACAAATTTTTTACAGAGTTTTAATGCTTTGTTTTGATACTTATTAGTCCTCAACAACAAAAATGTCAAAACCCAAATGTTTTACCTTTGAATCTTATACTATAAAACGTTGATTTGATTCCCAGAATGTCCTTTGGTGCATGGACTAGTATTGATTGCCCTCTTCTACTGCTCAAAAATGGCCCCAATTGCTGATGCAAAATGGTCAGGTTCAGATGGTATTCAAATCGCATGAAATTATACAATGACATGCTCTAAAACAATACATCAAATGGGGGCCAAAATCACTATCTCCAATAGATTAAACAGACACAGTAACATCACCGAACGTAATAGAGGAAATGCTCCATAGAATATTCTTAAATCTGGTATAAACCAAACAGATGATTCCATTATTCCCGATTGTGCTAATTACCATATTGAAATATAAATTTGTCTCAAGATTATTTAATTCTAATTTTGTTTTGGAAAGAATTTTATTGTGCTACAAGTTACAGGTGCACCAGATTTTGCAAGCAGCCAAACTTGGCAAATCTGTAGTTGTCATCAAGATGGTTTGAAAGTCTTCAGACTATATTGTCAAGTGGTAAGAGTTGGCAACCGGGTAAATTCCACGAGTCAATACCAAATTAAATTATTACCACTTGCATGTTTAATGATGAAGAAATTGTAAAGGGAACTCTACAGAAGTATAACACATGCAAGATTAACAAACGCAGGACTTTTCTTTTTTCCAATCAGTTTGACTAGCACGTGCCAAATAGGCGACCATTAAGAGGGTTTCTGGTGTTAGTTTTTTTTTTTAAGTATAATTAATTCAGAAAAATAGCTAAATACAGGGGATGAGTCGAGTTGGACGAGGTCGAACTTGACTTAAAATTTGAGGTCGAGTTGAGCTTGAGATTGAGCCTACTTGACTTGAGCTTAAAATAATTATTTTAATTTTAAAAAAATAAATAAAATAGTAATTTTTCTTAACAAATAATAAACTATTATGGACATATATACGTAATTTCACTATTAAAATAAAAAATAATATTGCGAGTTAACGAGCTAAGTTTTTCTGTGCTCAACCTCAACTCTAATTTGATGTTAATCGAATTCGAGTCGAGTTTTGATTGAATTGGCTCTCAAGTGCCCGCATGTGACTTGAATCGTTTGCAACCCTACATATAAGTATGTTTGGGAGAAGATAAATAATACTAACAATATATCAATAATCACACGTAATAATAACACGGCTATCAATTCTTAACTCTTCTCAATTGGCAACAATATTAAGACCTATTTATAAACCCTCTCAATTGACAACAATATTAAGACTCCCTATTTATAGACTAAATGATTTGGTAAATAAGTCTTACAACAACAAAAAATTGAGAGCCAACTAATTCCTAAATACTAAAATTACTACAATTTAATTCCAATAGAACTACTAAAATCTTAATTTGCGTAAAACACTGCTATATAATAATATAAGGAGAAGAAGTGGGGTAGAGAAATTGGTAACTCATCAAGGGGCCAGCTTACAGGCTAGGCCTCTCTCTAACCTGAAAACTAGTATTATCGAAAAATTTCTTTTTTTTTTTTGACTTGATTTAATATGCCAAATGGAATTTTTTTTTTTTTTGAAGTTTCTTACATATGCTCTTAATACACCTTTTTCACATTTAATTTGGAGTGAGTACAAACCCCTATTTATATTATGTCTTTTATATTTAAACATTACGGATTTAATTTTACTTTTAAGAAAAATATCAGTATCACAGTCCATAACTCATTTTAATAAATGACCTTCTACAACCCACTTTTTTTTTTGTGTAATTTGGAGGTTTCAAATCTAAAAACTCTCACTTATATTTTCTTTTCCTATATCATCTAACACATTGCTTTTCCCTTTGATAACTCATTTTTTTTAGTAACATAAGTGGAAGGATTTGAATCGAAACTTATTACTCATATTTTATCTTTCGATACCACCCAATCTATTCCTTGCCCTTCGACCACCCACTTGACAAATCCTTTTCAAGAAATAGATTTTAGGAAAGTAGAAAGCTAACGTGAATCATTGAGTTGAAATATTCTATGAAGAATGTCCAAGTGTTCAATGGATGAGGATGTCTAGCCTCCCTCGTCCGTTGTCCATTGTCCATTGTATTGGGATTTCTTCGTAAATAGACTGCATCATATAGGCTGGCGGTCACATGTTTAAACTTCCAAGAAAAAAACTGCCTGCTTACGTGTTTCTTTTTTTATATCCAAAATTTCGCTTGACTACTATTGCAGCATTTTGCGCTTACGAAGCCTCCTTAATCATGGAAATAAAGCAAAAGACAGCCAACAACTCCTTGTTTTTAAGCTATTCTAATACCTATATCTATCACGGAGGCAAGTCATGATTTTGTACCAGAGAAGTGAAATAGAAGATAATACACCTCTTTGTTTTTAGCAATACTTTTCTATATTTGTATTTATTGCACAAGCATGTCATGATTTTGAGTTGATTTTTGTAACTTTTTTTTTTATAATAAAACATATTTCATTAAAGGATTGCTGGAAATTGTCCAGCACAATTGAGATACATTGCTACCCTGATGGCAGATAAACATGCATTAAAATTATAGATCTGCAATTTAACAAATACATAGGATTTGAGAAATTAAGGACAGATCTAAAAAGTACCATCAATTTGAAAAACATTTCATCATAGAAAAAGTCGTTGCAGTTCTCTTTGTGCATGCTGTAATCGTCAGATCTGCTAATCAACAGTTGTAAGGTCCAATAAAGATGGTGAGATTTGCCGAGATTGATCCAAATCTGAAATATTCCCTTAGATCTGCTATCCAACTGGTTCAAACTCAAAACTGAAAGTGAGATCTGATGAGAAGACTGAAAAAATTGTAGATCTAACATATAGATCTAAAAAAACTCCAAGATCTGAAAAAGTAAATAACAAAACTAAATAAAACTCTCACTAAGATAGTTTAGAAGAGACTAAAACTCTCAATAGGACACCCTAGGAGAGAAGAAAACTCTCACTAAGATAACCTAAGAGAGACTTTATTGAATGAAAGGAAGAGCAAAGGACAAAAGAATAGGAAGGGAGACCTTGGTTTAAGGCCAAGATTTCCCTCCTATGGAGGAGGAAGGGTAGAGGAGGAAACCTAGAGAGAAGAGTTGATTTTTGTAACTAAATGTCTAGACATCCCATCTTACATTATAATCTTGATCGACACTTGATTTGTTTTTCTGTAACTGGAACATATTTGTTGCAATTGAAACAAACCTCACTATAAACATTTGTATGCAATATAAAATTTCCATTACAATTAGTTTCATTAAGCCCAATTAATCACTAAAATTGGCCTTGTGATCAGGAGAGAGCTCTTAAAGGTCTCTCCACTGTCACGTTCAAGGTTCAAATCATGGATGTGACACTGTAAGACTGGAAAAGATACGAGTGATAAGTGTCAAACCATCAAAATTAAAATTCCTACTCTAAAAATTTAAATTCAAGTATAATGATGAGTAGAGTTGTCTACTCATGGACTGGATGATTCATTTCCTTCCAAAACACTAAATAAAATGGAAAAATTTAGAAAATTTAAAAATAATTAATTAGAAAAGTAATTTGTGAAAATAAATAGGAATTAAATCAACGATACATATGATTCTAGTCAAAAGTGTAACTTTTTATGTATGGTTCACACAACTAATCATCGATGCAAAAATAGTTTAATTATTAATTAATAGATTGGTTATAACTATTAACAAACTCTGACAATCAACTTTTCTTTACTTTATCGATAATCAATGTACGACCCTTAACTATTTATCTAACCAAGAAATAACCTTGGCTATGACTATATGACTTAATTTCCTAATTGCATTGGAAACTAGAAAAATCCAGCCCTTACTTACGAAGGTTTGTTTAAATTAGATCATGTATTTTCCTAATATGAAATCAATCACGCTAGTTGCTACTAGTATCAACCAATCAAATAATTATGGATTTAATCGATTAATATGACAGTAGATTATTAGATTAATTTGAATATCAGACCTTTGACAATCAAACAACGAAACAATCATAAGAAATTAAATTAGAAAATACATGAATACCAATGAATTAAAAGAAATAATAAAAAATCAATTTGATCTCACAGATGCTTGAAACCGTGTTTTCAAATTGACCCTTGACTAGAAAAGAAATCAATTGTTCATCATGGAGAAAAATTCCAACGCAAAAGATGAAAGTATTACAAGGTCGTCCCGTCTTTTCACAAAGATGAAGATACGATGTAATGTTTCCTGCTTGGACAATATAAAAGCCAAACGTTCTCTTTTTCCTTGTCTAATTAGCTTCCTAATTTCTAGCTATCAAGATAAGGAGAATCCCCATTGAAAAAGTAACTCCTAAAAAGATAACCTAAACAAATGATTCCTATTAGGAATTGGAAACGTCTCTGGGAAGAAATATCACGTTCACACTCCAACTCAACGATCGCAACTGCTTTAGTAAACTCGTTTGCATCGGAATCCTGAGTTTTTCGAATTTGACAATAGGATTTAAATGCGTTCGCGCGAATCTTTTGAAAAATCATCTCTTTTATCTTTATTTGCTCCACATTCCTGTAATTAGCATAATTTACCAAATCTGAATGAAATATACCAATTACTAATACAAAATATTTAGTCAAATCAAGGAGAAAATATTCACAAATTCACTAATAGAATGCGCCCTATCAATGAGGAGGGGTGAGAGGTTAGAAAAACAAATGAGAACCCAATTGCAGAAGTTTCTTTCCTTTTGTCAAATGTGAATGCGCATTAGACTTTCAAAGCCTACATTTCACAGATGCTTCTAACGCTCGGAAGTTGGAAACTGCCAAGAATTCATGTAGAATGCCCTCAAATGTGTTGGAAAGATGCTGCATCTCCTTTTGCTAGTGGGACCAGGAGAAAGAATCCTAGGACAGTAAAGCTTGAAAAAGGATTAAATTCCTAACAATTACAGCCTGAAAAATATGAGGAAGAAGTTTCCTTGGAAAAGAGAAGTGTGGGGCTCAAACAATTGGGCCAGCAGCCAGTTTCTTGACAACTTGGTATAAATATCTTTTCATTATCGTTTTGAATTCACATTTCGCTTCATTTCCTAGCTCCTTCTTTTCCGTTTTGGGCATTTACAAGTTGATTGGGACAAGAATTAAATTGGCATTATTAAGGAAAATACTTCAACAAATCCTGTATTTTTCTATTATAACATTTTGTGCTCTATAACTGTCTCAAACTAATGAACCGTCTACATGCATAAATACATCGATACATGCATCCACACACATACACCCGTATTACATATATTTGCTTATATTTTGAGTGCAACATTGCAATTAGAATTTTTCCCTTTTTTTTTTTTGGTAATCTTGGTGGGATTTGTTGTATTGCATAAAGGCCCTCGAATTCTCGTTTAATAAGACAATAATCCTCTCCTAACCCAAGAATTAAGTGGAAAACCCCCAACCACAACCCCCGCCCTCCCCATCGAAAAAAAAAATATATATATATATACTTGGCACCTACTTCTTACCATTATAAAACCATCTATAAGTTACAATCAGGATTCACCAGGGCATCAAGCAACAGGTTCTTGCATATTGAAAAATATTTGGGCTGATAGTTTAGAAGTGGCCAGTTGCCAGGCTGCACAAGGGGTGACAAATCAATTAAATAGTTTCAATTTTAAACTTAGAAGTGAAGGAAGAGTGAAATACACACAAATAATTAGTAAATGAGATCTCTCTTTTTTTAAAGGTTTCGAGAGTTTACAGTGTCTCCAACAGGACTCCAAGGCACTCCACAACTGCTGACCCCGATAACAAAACTTCCACCGGAGAGCCCATATCCGCCATCGCTTCTGCTGAAAAAGCTGGCTCAGGTGAGCTTAATTCAACCATCCCATCAATTAAACGAAGAATACAAGAGTGGCCCATGTTTCAATTTCCTGAAATCTAATCAGTAAATTTATTTGTTGATGTTTTTGTCATAATTCAGACATGGTCTTTAGGAGATTTTTTGGTATGATGATTGGCTGCCTCGGATTAAGTGATCAGCCTACACTGCCATCTCCTTCTGAGGCTGCTGAAACACAGCCATTAGATCTAGCTGAAGTAAACAAATCACCAAGAATCAGGCTGAGTGATGGAAGATACTTGGCTTACAGAGAAGTAGGAGTCCCCAAGGATAAGTCCAATTTTAGAGTAATTTGTGTTCATGGCTTTGGCAGCTCCAAAGAAATGAACTTTTTAGCACCCGAGGTATCAGCAACTTTTTACTGATCTGAATCTTTTTGATTGATTGAATGAATGGATGTTTCATTGTTTACCCGTCCCAAAAGTTTACTTTTTGAATGTTGTAAAGATTTTGGGTATTGCATGTTCGTCAAGTTGGAATCTTGCTTTGAAATTTTATAGGCGTAGCATGAAACGGTTGAAATTAATGTCAGCTTGCTTGAAAATTAGATTGATTGGCTAGTTTTCAGTGTTAACTTGTATTAAGTAAAGGGGATTTTATCTATATCGGATTGATTAATAGTTCTTGCGGGTTCTAGGCTTTCATGTTTTACAGTTCTCTAGATTTGGTTTGCCATGAATATCTTTATTTCATGTGGCACGATTGTAGTATTATGCAGGTCTGCTTTAAGTTTCTGTTCCAAAATGTTCATAGTACAGATGGATGGTATTGGGCTCCAGGGTTTCAGTAGCCGAACTTTGAATATGAAACGCAGATTAAATAAGTCTGCATTTTCACAGTTCAATTTGGAATCATCAATCTTGACTAGCTCTGTTTTGTAAGTTATGGAGGAAATTAGCCTTTTTGATTTAGCAACACAAAGTAATTTACTGATTTAATGATATATGCAATTTACAAGGGTCAAGATAGTGCAGTTAATCTGGTTATTTGTGGAATGATGATGGAAGAGTGTAACTTTATACATGTGATGGAATGACTCACTAATGAATTGTCTACTGAACTGTGAGGGATCACCACTTTCAAGATTGACATACAACTAATATTAATAACAAGTAACTTTGTGTTTTCTCATTTGACTAAGATAATACAAAATGTATAGATGGGGTGGCCTTTACATTTGTCCAGTGAACCATTGTTTCATAAAGATTCATTATATAGAACAATCTCATTGTGTACTAGTCTCCAGGAACTAATGGATGAGTTGGGAATATATTTCCTCTTATTTGATCGAGCTGGATATGGGGAGAGTGATCCAAATCCAAAACGCTCAGTAAAAAGTGAAGCATCTGACATTGAGGAACTAGCTGATCAGCTAGAACTAGGACCCAAATTCTACGTAGTGGGAGTTTCTTTGGGTTGTTATCCTGTCTGGAGTTGCCTCAAACGTCTACCACATAGGTTAGAACTCACCTCAAAAACCGCCTTCAGCAGTTGTCGCTCCTATTTCAAACCAGCAAATTTTACATCTATCTATGATTTATGAGATGCAGGCTAGCAGGTTCTGCGCTCATAGTCCCTATGATCAATTACAAGTGGCGCACTCTTCCAAAAGATCTGGTAAAGGATGACTACCGGAAGAACCTTTGCCGATGGATTATCTGGCTTTTACGCCATACTCCTGGGCTGCTACATTGGTGGTTGACTCAAAAAGTTTTCCCCTCATCCAACGTTCTTGATAAAAACCCTGCATTCTTTAGCTCGAAAGACCTAGAATTCTTGAGTAACACTAAAGGATACCAGTTATTTGCTCAGGTAATTTTCTTTGTGCAATTTGTTTAAAAAGAGAAGGGAAGTTTGTTCTTACAACAATATCTTTAAATTTGTTTTAAATATCCTAAGCAAGGCACTAGTCTGTTGTATCATTTTGTAAAGCTATTTGTACAGAATGGATTTAAGGATCGCCGCACGTTTGAGTCCATTCGCAAGGACTGCATTGTGGCCTTTGGTAGGTGGGACTTTGAACCGATGGAACTAACTAATCCATATGCTGAAAATGAAAGCTCTGTTCACATCTGGCAAGGTTGCGAGGACAAGGTTGTGCCAGTTAAATTGCAAAGGTATGTTTCAGAAAGGCTACCCTGGATTCGGTATCACGAGGTTCCTGATGGTGGGCATATGCTTGTGTATGACAGTTCGGTATGTGCAGCCATCTTGAGGTCTCTTTTGCTTGGAGAAGATCCTCCAGAATACAAGCCTTACTAGCCAATCAATTGTTGGCTTGTTCTTGTAATCAAATTGATCATTCTGCAAGTAAATTGGATCACAAAGTGACATTTATTTGTTTGAAGGAACTTCCAGTAATGGCGGATATGTTTTCTATATTAAACTGTACATAAGCTAACCAAGTCAAGGGAAAAGGAACGGGAGCTTGAATTCCTTTTCTTTTCTTTTTTTTTGTTCTTTAATATATATTTTTTTACATCACCTAGAAAGCAGTAATGTTCTTCTTGCAAGACATAAATGTATCGGAAAGTGTTCTCAGTTGCAAAGCTCACATCTCTTTTATTTGTCTACCATTCTTGTCGTGTGCAAGTTGAAATAGGATCTTGTAAGTGGTCAACTACTGAAATAGAACAAATGTCACGTCTCTGATGTTATAATTTTTGTTTGCTTCCATTAATTTCTATTGTCTGTCCTGAGAAGAGGAAAACTGGAAAAGTGAGATGGACGTCAAGTTAAGGTTTGGTCAGTTTTTTCGTTTGGGCGGCGGAGGACCAAATGTTGGGGTGAGGACCAAATGTTTTGCTGCAATCTACACCCATATCAAGCATATACAATACAAAAAGATTGAGTGCAGATCAAATAATCAAAACCTAATCCTGTTCAATGAATATTGACTCGTGCATTTATTATCTTTTGCCAAAGATGTCTCAATTCAACCGGATTAAGAACATCAACTCATTGCCATTGAATTTATTCACAGGCTCACCGTTGAATTTCTTCCATCATACGCCTCCAAAATCCTGCAAAACAACAACAATACACATCATTCCTAGGATTGATAAGCTAAATTAAACCACTATTTTTAAAATGCGTGACTAAGATTATTGAGCATGGTATATTGTTCATATTGACAAATTTGTGATTTTTGCACCTTATTTTATCGTAGATTACAAGCTTCCTAATTTTTTTTTGGTTGATTAAAAAGAATTTATACTCCAGAGAAAAAAATAGGGAAAACATAAAATGAAAAAGAAAGTAAAGAAATAGAAAAAAACACTCCATATCTTCGTCAACTACTCGGCGAAACACCCCTCTTCAAAGTGCTCTGTTGGTATGATACAAGCAACTGCTGCAAATCTGGGCTGCCGCTTGGTCGCAACAATTTTAAGTGAGTTCTTTATTCATTGAAATTGCATATCTTTATTCAAATGGGTTTTTGAGTTGTTTACTTGTTTCTTGAATTCTTGCCACATGCGACATATAGTTTTTGACTTGAAAAATATCAAATTCTCAGATGGGTCATGCATATTTTCATCAGGTATCCTGTAATTTTTAATTTTTGTGGCTCTGATGATTATATGAGATTCCCTTCTTGCGTAGTAGTGGGTATTGTGTTGATTTCATATAATCATTTGCATAAGGGATAATTACATAAACCTCTTCTGAGGTTTTTGATAATTTCACTTAGTACTCTTAAAGTTTTAAAAATATCACTTACCTATCATATTTTCAAATTTTTGTAACATTCTCAACCCAATTCATATTATATGATTAAAATACTCATTTTACGAAAGGGAAAATAATTTCTTTCCAATAATGCCCTTCATTGCCTTAATTTTTTTAATTGTAAGTATAATAATTATATGTTTAAAATAAGGACAAAAAGCATGAAGATGTTCTTTTTTTTAAAGGAACAACATATAATAATTGCAACCATAAAATAATATGCTTTTTTAAAGTACAAACAAATAATAAAATTTTGTTTAACATGTTTTCAAATTACAAAGTAATTTTTTTTTCCTTTAATGTTTGTCTATTTGGTAATCTAAGGTCACATAGTAAGAAATAAACCCGATATTATTGTTATTATTATTTTTTGAAAAAATGTAGATTTCTTCTACAAAAGTTTTGTAATTTAGGAGGTCATTACAATTTAAAAACTTCAGTGTTTGTCCAATCTTTATTTATCCATATGTTTATCACATGCCCTTAGATTATCGAATGAGAAAAATATTTCTTTTTATGTAAAATGTTCTGATTGAATCTAATATGAATTGTTTAGAATATTTAATTTTTATTTATTTGAATCAATGTCTTGAAAGTTTAGAAAAGGAAAAAAATTTAAATTATATTTAGAATTTATTTGAGTTGTTTAGAAGATGAAAAAAGTTATTTTTCACATCTTTACAATATTTCAAATAGTTTTTACATACTTTGTTAATTATTTATGATTTGTCAATTTAGAATTTTGTACCCAAATTATAGATAAGATTTGTTAAAGGATTTCTCAACTCTAAACTTATAATTTTTTACTAAAAAACACATTCATCAAGTTTTAACAAATATGAAAGGATTTTAAATTGATTTGTCATTACAACTAAGGAATCACAATAGAAGGGCAACTTTGGAATGAAACAACTTTCTCTTTAAGTTGAGAGAATGTTACAAAAATTTGAAACTATGGGGACAAGTGATTTTTTAAAACTTTAAGGGTGCTAAGTAAAACTATCAAAAACTTCAGGGGAGATTTCTGAAATTATCCCTTGAATTTAATCTTTTGGATTATTCCTGACATTCTTCTAGGCCTAAAAGGTTTTCTTTTCTACTCTAGAGAGAAGTTGGTTGGCCTTCTGATGTAATCCTTATTTCTCATTTTTTTGGTAGAAATTTCTCATATTTTATGAGCATGCTTCACACACTCATGAAAGCTGTGAGATCAAGAAGTAACGTAGGAGTGATATCATACTCGATGAAAGGTGGTGCAAATTCACTGGAGATTGCGAAATGGGGTTTGAGAAATCTTGGGGACTGTCCAGAACATGCGGAGGAGAATGCTATGATTGTTAAACTGGACCTGAAGAAGCAAGTCTGCATTTCACTTTTGGTTGCATGGGTTAGTATCTGTAAAAAAACAATATATTCAGATTGATGTCTGTTACATTCTTCTGCAAGATATCTTTTTATTAGGATCATTAAATGGTGGATATTATTCCTTTCCATGGGCTTATATCTTGGAACTTACTTCTCTGTCCTTTTGGATGGTTTATCTTAATGCTGCACTCAGTGAACTGATACTACGTATAATCATATTTGTTCGCAGGCAATCTTTGATCAATTCTTATAGTCAAGTCATTTTTCTTCGATTTTGACCTTTGAAGATGCTGATAAAGTTTTATTTTCCAATTCCTTTTGGCATCTAAAGGAGGTAATTCCCGTTTAGCTCATAGAGTATTTGTTCAAGTGAAATATATTCAGTTTTTCTGAACTGATGGCTTGTATAATTCATCTGTTCAACTGCTGTTCTGTTAAAAGACATATTGTATTATTTCCTTTTATTATTTCTTTATTTGCTTTAATGATTCTACATATCAAGGAGACTAGATCAACTATTGTGGAGTCCAGTGCAACTAAGAAGATGGAGATGTCTTGAGGCTGAAATTTGATGATTCTGTTGAACTTGCTACAAGTTTATAAAGCCTGCTCAACAAATGAAACAAGCTATATATTCTAAGATAAATTCCAAGAGTAGGCTGCATGTGTGGTGTTATTGTTTCAGGTATAGTTTTACTTTATTGAGAATCTGCTTGGTGATAGATTGCACTCGTCTGACTTCAGGTGTTTGGATATGATCAGCAGTTATAAACTTGGTGTTTGGCTTGATATATGTGGGGATGCAGCTTTCTATATGCTATCAAACATGCTGCCTCTTTTTCCATCTCATTATATCCCATTTCACTTTTCACTTTGCTGTGCATTAGGAAAATGTATACTGATTAATCTAAGTGAGATAAGAGCAGCACTGTTCTGCATTTTGAAGTTCTCTTAAACCCGCATCAGTGTTAGAACAAATATTTTAACATTTGTTCTATCACTGCTGCTGCTGACATCAGTATTTTAGGGAATATTGTCATCTGTCACTGATACTCTTGTGAAACATTAAGTAATCAGGAACAAGCATTTTTCTCTTTCATTAGTTTTCCTTTCCTGGTGCTGTTAGGTAAGGTATTGTCTTGTCAAGGGAAACCGTAGATGATCCAGAAGAAGGTTATTTGTGTTAGCGTCAGTAATTACAGAGGAATTCTTAGGTTGCTTTTTCAAAGGTTATCAGTGGAAGGCACAAAACACTAGCCAGAGGCTCGAAGATATTGAAAATACTTTTCCATCAGGAAAATATAACAAAAGATGAGTAAACCAAACTATGTTTGTGAAGAATTTCGTAGGGCTTGTTGAGGATACTGATCCATGTTGAAGTCTACTTCAACTGTTCATAAGTGTTTGGAAAGGGATACAAAAAGTTGAAAACAAGCAAAGCAAGACAAAATGTTAGAAGCACCAGTTCTTGCATTAAGTTTCCAATAGGTCATGCTTGCAATTTTACATTGTCTCTCAACCATATGCTAAGGGTGTGGAAATTTTATAGGAGTATGAAGGATGTGTGGCATTCAGACATTGAGATCAGAGAACAGTGCTTGAAGAATTCTAAACATGGAAAAGTATGATTAGCAATATTTGCAGAAAAATCAGAAAGATAGAGATGACATGGGCAAATGAGTAAATTGGAGATATAACTGATTAGCTGGGAAATTGTTGTGTGATTGTTGGGGCTTCTTGAAATACAACAGATTGAGTGGTAACCACAAAGAACAGTGCTACAGAGCATCTTAAGAGTAAAACTCGTAATAATATGTTGTTCTTCTTTACACATTTCCTACTTAAAGATTTCATACGAAGTTGATGAATGGGCTCTCCAATTTTGAAGCATTTCTGGATGTATATTCACCAAGTTTACATTTGATTGAGTGTGTCATCAATTCCATTTGTCCATTTGCATTCTGCATGATGGACTTGTGATGGGAGAAGTTGCACAAAGCAAGGTGTTTATTTCTCTGTTGTTCCTACTTCATTGCTGAGAAATTGGAGTAGTGGCAAAGAAACTTCCATTGCAAGGTTTTAGGGAGACAAGCTGTTTAAACTAATTACCTGTTATCCCCCAGTGGAATATAGGGCTCTTCTTAGACATCAAGAATATTCATGGGCTCTATTCTGCTCTTGCAGAAATAAATGGGTTTCAGGACTTGTAGGAGAACTAGAGGCACCAAGGAGGGTAACAGGCAAGAAGTGCGGATTGTAATGAGATCATTGGAGAGTTAAAGAAATAGACCAGCTATATCGTGTGGGTTATGGTGAAGTATCATAAGAACTTGGGTTGGGTTTCTGTTAATTTATTGAAACTTCTATAGAGGGCAGAAGAAGGTACGCCGTGCAAAGAGCAGTCATGGAGAATTTCTTGGTTTGTTCTGCATACCAACTATCAAAGTAGCAACTGGAGCAATATCAAGGAGGAATGTAGGAATCGGAAGATGAGGGCTTTGGAGTTCAGATTAGGATGTCAAGAATAGGAGCTGCGACCTTCCCATGGTTTGTCATCTAAGCACTACAATTGCAAATCAGGACAAGTGGATATGTAGAGGAAAGATTCATAAATGTTTATTGTGAAACCTGATTGTATCATAAATTAGAAGGAAGACTAGAAGAGCATGGATTTTTGACAATCGAAGCTTCCAAGAAAAAAGTTGTTTTCAATGCTGTGCAGCTTAGCTGGTGATTCTGACAGAGAAGGAATTTTTAGCAAGGAAAATGGGGAAGACAAACCAATTGCTGCAGCACCTTAGATATGTTGACGACTTAAGGAGCATTGGGAAATCTTCTCCATGTTCTGTTTTAGTGGGCAATACTTTAGTTAGCCCAGGAAAGGTGCTGAAAGAACATTGGGAAACATTCAGCAGTCCTTTGGATGATAGGAGGAACATAACGTAAGGTTTTTCAGAGAGAAAGATGAACATTGTGGGCTTCATTAGCTTGCACAGTTGCTAAAACTTAATCTTTGTAATATTTGTTGATCTGAAAATATTTTGTGTTAGTGGAGATAGCCATTGTGGAAAATTTGAGGAGAAATAGTATTGCAAATGTGAAATTACATGTGATTTTGTTTAATAATATTGTTCCTTTTTTTGGGGGTTTTGGGGGGGGGGGGGGGGTTATGATTCAAGTAGTCGCATTCGGTATATGTAGGATATTTTTGACTATCTACTAACTTGGAGGTTGACCATGAAAAATCACCCCTTTCCAGTATTGCTTGTACTTGGAAATAAATGGGATCAGATCTAGAGATTTACTTTCAACACCCCCCTTTAAAACCAAACCCCCAAATGCAAAATTGAGCTGCAGCAGGCATGCAGATTTTGATTTAAATGTTCACTTATTTATGGATATGGATTTACAAAATTTGTGCATTGAGGACCTGAGACCTATTTCAAACATAATTGTTGTCTTAGTGTGGGATACACTAAAGTTTCACGATCACCTTGATTAAAGAACATGACATCCTTTTCGCTCTAAATACAAGACATTCTCACCTATGGAGCTGCTCTAATGCCAATTTGTCAGGCCAGTGAACTTGGTGGTGTGACCACAAGTCAACCAGCATAACTTAATCTGATTTTGGTCTTATGTTGCAGACCAGATATCTTATGCTGCAAAGCAGTACTGTGGCTCATACTTGTAAGACATTCCAAATCTTCTCCTATTTGATGCAGTCCTCAGACTCTCCTCGTCAAAGAGTGGATGTCCTTGTAGTGCCCTGGCACTGATAGAGTTCTTTTAAGAGGTTGGTTGTCTCCCCTTGGATTGAGTGCAATAGCATGGGTAACATCACCGGGTTTGTTGGGATCTGGGTGTGACAAAATGGTAGTGGAGCAGACCTGTAATACAAGATGTTTACAGGATGAACTTTTCATTTGTTTCTATACTTTGTTGCCTGCCACAATCTCCTGCATGATAGCTTCTCCTGTCCTACTGGTTGGCATGGTCAGCAATAAAAGAACTGGATTGCTTTACTTGTGATCAAGAACTATGTCGGATGTTTCTACCTTCAAATAATGGTGTAAGCAATGTTTTCTTTTTTTAGGATCCTGCAAAAATGATAATCATCCTGTAGAAACTGTCTTTGTCATCTTACTTGGATGATATGTTTCCAAATTATGAAGTAATAGATCACAAATTTGTTCCGAACTTATGTGGTGACAATATCCTGAACCTTCAGTTAAAGTTTTCAAAAAGAGGAGAGAAATTTATATTGAGAAAGTTGTAAATAAGTGCCACTGCATGGTGGTTCCTTGAGACAATATAGTAGTTGCTTGAAAACTTTGTTTCTGAGTAGTTTATTGATCAATTTGAGACTTTTTTGTGCAGAGAAACAATATGATTGATTCAAAGTTTGGATATGCTACTAAAACTTGCAGAGGTAGAGTAAATAACATATTTGGGACATCTTGCTTGGAGGATTTCTATCATGTCTTCAATCTTGGTTGGAAACTTTTTATCGCTTTTTGGTTGAGTTGTGTTATTTTATTAGTCAATTAAAGTTGCTGGTTTGCTGAGAGTCTTCTCATAAGCGTTAGTCATATAATTTCCTGTTTAAGAGACTGAAAAACTTTATAGTCAAGATAGTTTGGATTGATATTGTGTGCCTTCTTATTTATTCCACCTAAAATCTGGTATGGATGTATGTGCATGAAATTATTGGGGAGCTATTTTTTAAATTTTCCTGTCTCTCCATATAAATTATGGATTTAATGCATGTATTTGAAATTTTTGTATATGCTATGTAAATGAGTCATAGCAAAATCTTTCTCGTTGATTTCCTTTTCTGAAATTAGCATCTTTGAGACATTATATTTGTTTCTAAGATTGACTCTTTTTTTTGAAGCAGAGATGATTTTAAGTAGGGAAACAAGTCAACGAAATGAGTCGGATTAATCAACGCATTATATCGCATTCAGAATTTATAGGATTTAGGTGGTTGTAATGGTTCACTTACTTAAATGTTGGGTTTTACGAGTGACATAGGTGGTAAATTGTATGTTAAAACCAAAGAGTCTTGAGCAAAATAGCTGTAAAAGCGGTTCTGTTACTGTTCCAAAATGTATTGCAGACACTAATCTAAATGCTTCACATTTAGATTAAAACTGGTTTTATCGGGACTTTTGGAAGCTGTGGTTGGGCTACTAATTAGATAAATCAGTTATAAATTCTTACATTTCTAAACACAGCTAAACACAGCTAGGGTTTTCTTCTCCGCCGGCTCCTATACCAAAGTCTTTAGGATTGTTCTTTAACTGAAGAGGCTTATAGATGTGAAGATAACTGTAGAAGGAGAAGAGGAATTGAACTGGCTTGGGCTTTTTTGGGCATCTTCATTGCTGGTGCTCAAAAGCGTATAGATTATCTTATTCTTCCTTTCATTCATTTCATTCATTTCATTAGCTGAAACTTTTCTTGTTTTGTAGTCCCTTTCTTTCCCTCAAGTAAAGATATAATCTGATTGTCGTTGCGCTATTCTGGATTTTTACTTCATTTCTGATAGCACACATTGCTTCGATTTCCAAGAAAAACTTTAGGAATATTTGTTTGGAAAAACTAGGAAAAGTACATGTTTCTCACAATGTTAATCTAATATATATGCATTTACTAGTTTTTCTACGTAGCATTTGTAGGTTCATTGTTTTCATTTCTAGAAAATTTACAGGATTCAAATAGCCAAAACAGAACTAAATGAAGTGGTCTACCATTGATGTTTGATTACTTCCTTTCCCGTCCTGATTTAACTCCAACACAAGTGTTTCCAGAACATTTGATTACCTTAAAAAGAAGTTTCCAGAAAATTGAGATCATCATTTCTCCAATAAAAGTTGCATTCATGAGTGATGCATTTTATGTTTTCATACTTTAATAGGTTTAAACACATGTTTCTGTTTCATTGGACATGTATTTGTTGGTAACTGCATTGATCAGTCGGAAGGAATATTTGAAGCAAGTGATGCCCTTCAATATGAAGAAGGCTTAAAGTGTCTTGCACTGAATTTATTCTTAAAAGTAGTTAATAATAGTTAGCAATTAATCTGACATTATTTTGTATTTGGCTGTGGGTTTTATCAGTAGTGATACTAGAAACTGAGTATCCTGTTATTGGATCTTTTATCAATTTGAAAATCCAGGTTTTCATGCAGTGAATTGTCTAGTTCATAATGATCAAAGTGTTTATAAGTCTGGCTTTCCCACAGACATTCATCATGCTACAAACAATCTTGCTAAGTTATGGGTGTTTTAGAAGTCATTTGAAGTTGCTTGGGATATTGGTATTCTGGAAGTAGAGAGAGAGAGGAGAGACCTGATCGACATTGTCACAGAGAGCTCTCGAGTGAATTTTTGAGGCTGCTTTATATGCTGAGGGAGAGGATGAAGACGTCAATTGTTTTACTAAATCTAGTTTCTAAATCAAGGTTAGAATGAAATATATGCAGCAAAAGGGGGAAAAAAGGAGAAAACAGCAAATGTATGGAACAGAAAAAGTAGTAGTTATGACATCCTTTCTCTAAACCTTGACAGTGCTAATTCGAAAGACAAGAGTAAAAACATTCATTGAGGTTGGTCTAGTATGACACCCAATTTTAGAGCTTGTGACTTTTTCCTTGGGGGTAGGTAGGGAGGATGCTGCCCCTTCCCTTTCCCCAAAGACAAAAGAAAATGAAAAGATCAAAGGAATATGGAGAGTGGAAAAATAGAATGCAGAGAAAATTGAAAAGCTACGTCATATTGTTGATCTACACTAACTTTGGACAAGTAATATTATGATTAGGAATTATAAAGCTAGTTGTAGATATTGAAAATTGATGTTGTAGTTACTATATCTAGAGCTTAGCCTTCTAATGCTGCCTGTGTGAGAAGGATATGTAGCACTGGTTGTTCATCAGTTTTATTCCATATAATTTGTAGCAAGTTTTTTGAGGGTAAACCAATTTTACCTGGCATGTAGAGCAATGGCATTTGGAACAAGTGAAATCAACAAAATGGACCAGTCAATTGAGCCTTCAAAAGTAAGTTCTCCTGCAGCAGAGGGGAATAAGCTGGGAACTGGTGACACTTTGGAGGACCAGATAACAACACCAGAAGAGAAGATGAAAAATACTAGAAACAAGTATGCTGTACAGTTTGAAACTTCATCGTGAGTTTGAGATTGCAAGAAAAGATTAAAGAAAATATTGCTACACATTTTGTAGTTTTGAGAAGGACACATTTTTCTTAACCTATTATCTTTAGTTACGAGGGGGAAAAAGAGAAAATCAGTGTAAATTCTCTAATGCAAGTTCATAGTCCATTGATGCATTCCGTCTGTGTATTTTTTCCAGGCGTACAATCCATGATGAACAAAAAGCCAGCAGTACAATAAACATTGATAACTCCAGGATACCTAGAACAAATTCTATCTCACATGAAGATGGATCATCCTGTCATCTCTTATCTGGAGTTGTAGCGAATCTCAAACTGCCTACAGAAGAGAATGGAATGTCGGCAGGCATGGCCAATAACTGTAAACTTGCGCCTTCGACCATTTTGTCTGCTAATTACATAACCAATTGTGTTGCCCAAAGACAACATTATTCAATGACAAACGATGAAACCCTGACGCCATTGCAAGATTTGGCAACATCTGATCCAGGAAGTAGGTTTTGTAAGAACTATCCCGAAATGGAGAAAAATTGTGGCAATATTTTCTCTACAAATCTTCTTAACATGACAGAAGGATCAGGAGTCACAGAAAACAAATTTAAAGGAAAGGGTACTCATGCAGTTGGAGCATCTGTTGCTGCATATTGTGTAGCTGAAGCTTTTAATGGAGAAAGCAGTAATGATATGAAAAATCAAGGAAGGATTATCTCGGCAACAGTAGATGTCAATCCAGGAGCAGAAAAAGATGAAAGTTTACCTTCAACAAAACCAACTACGAGATGCAGCTCTACTAAAGATAAAAGGTCTTGCAATCTTCACTGCTCTGGATCTGGAAAGGGTTATTATAGTATTCTTTCCTACTTTTTCTGTTGTTTCTTGTTTTACCAAGTATTTGAAATATTGATTTCAGTAAATCTGGAAGTGTACCACCAAAAAAGTTGAGGAAATGTGAGGCATCTGTTCTTACTGGACCTAATTCAAACAACAAGCCTTCAGATATTACAGGTACAGTTTGCCATATGCTCTTGTACATTCATTGAAATGTATCCAAAAAATAAAAGACCTTATTTTTTTTTTATTCTGCTGCCTGGTTGGTGTCAGGAGCTTTGAAAGACTATTTTCATGTTGGAGTTTGTCTAGAAAGTTAGATGTAGAAATATTTTCACCAGCAAAACCCTCTTTGGAAGTTGATGGGATCAAAGCTGATGGTCTGTTTTCATGATGGTTTTGAATGATTTAGGAGGCATATCTGGGTGAATGGAAGGACAATATCTCTAGCCTGACCTGACTGTCCAATAAGGTCACTTTGATACAAATTGCTTGATGACTGTAACAAGCATATTTTTTTCTTTTAGAAAGATCAATTCATGGAGCTATCACGCTTCTTTTTTCTTAAACTGACTCAGTCAAGGGGCAATTGATATGTGAAATTTGAGTAACTATTAACCATCTAACATCAGCATTATATATTTGGAAGGCTGGATAGAAGCAGCGGAAAAACTAAATTACGCTTGTAAATTTTCATGGTTTGGGGTAGCCTTCCGGTGACTTCATGTCCCTTTCTTCTAGGAAATATGTAAAATTGGAGCGAGATTAGCCTTCAGTTGTGTGAACATCCAAAAAAAGAAGGTTCTGAGCCTACACATAGATAATTCTGCTATGGTTCAGTAATTGTGTCTCTCTTATGAGTCCAAATCTAGGTTGGTCCATGCATTTGACTCTTGAAGGATGGCAAAGAAGGGGCTGGCCTTGTACATAAGTGGAAGGGCTGACCCTAAAAGAGAGGTTCCTAGCATGAATAGAAATGATTATTGTGTCTTTCAATAGAAAAGTGAATTCAAGGTGCCTGTGAAAGGCAAAATAAATGATGATGCGCTCTAGATGAGGTTGTTTGAGAATAATTGCTGATGAAGGTCTTATCCGTAATCTAGACAAAAGGACTTGTCCTGGTTAAAGTAAGAGTTGCTAATGATCATGCAGGAGTAGTTTAGGAGTGAAGAGGTACCTATATTTGTTTTTTACTTAAATTTTCCTTGAGGACAAGATTTATTTGATGAGCTGATGTAGTTACCCCTGCAATCATATGTATTTCTCTGTCGAATGCTGTTCACAGCCATGATTCCTAGTCAGCTTTCTGTCTCACGTGATTTGTGTCATTTAGCATTTGAGTTCAAGAAGGAAATATTGCTCATAGTAACTCAATGCCACCTAGAATTGGACAGAGTGGAACCATGCCATGTGCATTTTCCACATCTAATCTCCTTTGTATGAGTTACACCTAGGCATTTTAGTTGATAAAGTGCTGGCCCAAGGGCACTCTTGAGGTGGTTGTGTGGATGGGATTTCTTTGTCATGAGCTTATTGCTTCCGGAACTTTAAGTGTAAATACTGTTTCTAAGCAGTGGTGTTTGTCCTATATTTCAAGCTAAGTGCTTGGCAGAGTAAATGTTCTTGAAATACTTACCCCATAATTAAATTACAAAACATGTCAAAGATACTGACTTTTCGTTAGCAGTGGTAAGTTTTCAACCTTCTGAAGTTACTCTCCTTTTGCACTTAAAGCGCTCTCTTTGAAGAACAAAAGGAGATGGCACTAATTGAGTGAAATGTACGATTGATATTTTAATTAATGATTGAAAACTTTGTAATTTGGGATTTACATTGCTGAAAAGGAATCAAGACAATGGGCTTATGGAAGCACTACGTGTGGTACATTATGTTGACTTAATATCAGGGACCTTAGAAGGATGTTAACAGGATGTATATGCCTGAATTCATAGTTTTAAGATGTTCAATTGGAAAGAAAATAGGGAGAATAATTAACACATAATTGAGTAAATCTGCCACTGTGGATGGGAATATGGAGTTAATGATTATGTAGGGGTAAGTATCAGGTCTGATTTACTTGAACTTTTGCTCGTGTTAAAAAAGACATTTATTTGAATTTCTGTCTTCTATGATGTTTGTAGTTGCATGCAATATATTGTTGCTCGTGTCTTGGTGACCTAGTAGTTTCTAGTTCTACAGGATTCTTCTGTAGTTTGCAACGTTGCATTGGGATGAACAGGATAAAGGATGACAGCATTCAGAGAAAATAGTTGACTTGTTTTGAAAACTGTATTAAAACTATTCTGAATGTACTTATCCAGGTGAAACCGATGATGATCACAAAGAATTGTTAGTGGCTGCTGGTTCAGTTCATAGTATACGCGGTACATATCTGAATCTTATCTGTTTTCTTAGACATTTATTCTTCATACTTTCTCAACATGAATGTGATCCTAGTGATATATATGATGTACCTGCAGAAAATGCCTGCTCTTTTCCATTTTGGAAGACAATGGAGAGCTTTTTTGCTCCTGTCACTTCTCAGGACATATTTTTCCTCAAACAAGAAGTAGTACCTAAATAAATTCTCATGCCTGATATATACATTTTGTATTTTGAAGTTTTAAATTCTTGATACAGCATCTATTTCTTACACGTTCTCTTCTTTTAACAGCTGAATTTTGTTGAGAACCTGACTCAGTCTCAGATATTTGGTGATGAATATGATAGACCGGTAATTAGTTGCCCATTTTAATACTCCTTTTTATTTTCTTTCATAAGTTTGCAATTTTCTTAATTTGTTTGGCAAAGATAGAACCAGCAAAATACAGGGATGAATACAACTAAGCTTTTGACTCAAGTAATTTGATTGTTGAGTTTATTTTCTCAGGGTGGCATTAGTAGTTCTCCTCGAAGGGAAGTCAGTAATTCAGATCAACAATCAATAACATCAACTGCTTTTGGTAGATCAAATAAGCCATCAAATATTGTTCCTCCATTGCTTCAAAGAGTCCTCTCAGCGTTCGTTAATGAAGATGGAGGTGCAGACAAATCTAGTTCAAATGAAGTAAGGATCATTTCTTTTCAGTGCATAACTGATGACCTTCATTTGTCTTCCTGTACCTACACAGGTTCTGATCCCCATTGCTGTGAGAGAGTGGAATTTGAACTTCAGCCAGAGTTAGATATGCAAGCTCAGAAGTATTCTTCTGTGTACGGATTATGTTCTAATAAAAGTGCTTCAACGTATAGCACAGGAAGTGTATCCAATACTTTCAGCAATCAAGGGCGACTGCAAGCAGATGAAGGCTTGTCCTATTCAAACGCAGGAATTTTGCATGGGAATAATCAAAATGATCCAATTTTAACACATGCTTCACAAGTAAATGCACCTCCAGGTTTTCCTTTTAATTGTTCATATCAGATGCTGTCTCCCAATGACAAACTATCTCTGGAACCGTGGAGCATTGGTTTAAATGCGGTAAGGATTTGACTGATCAAAGCTCTTTTCATTTTGGTCTGATCATTTTTCTAATTCGTCCTTTTCTAACAGCCTCTTCTAGACAGTAGAGAAGGATGGATTGATCGAGAAATTAAGCGACTTAGAGGGGAGCTGTGGCAAAAGGTTAGAGTGATTTCCTAAGTTTTTCAGTGGTTTTATATCTTAAAGTTTGCCATATTCACTAGCACCTAGTTATACTGTTTTGATCTCTCTCTTTTTCTTTTTCTTTTTTCTTTTTTTTTTAAAGCTTCTCAGCAGATAATTTTATGCGACTCTGTTTAGGAAAAAGCATGGTAACATGCATTTTGTCACTTAGTGTCAAATTTGTCATCTTTCACAATAACTTGATAGGTGTCAAATTCTTTCATCCCTTACAACAGATAATTCAATCTTGATAGGTTTCAATGGTGAAGAATAACTTGAGGAAAATTGGAAAAGCTATTAAATGTGAGCAAGACTTGGAGAAAAGGTATGGTCACACACTGTTTGAGTCTGAACTGATATCAGGTAGCTCATTCATTTTGTATATGAGAATAATGAGGTTTTTCTTTAGGAATCTTGAAGAATCTGCTATGGATCAGCTGGTTGAAATGGCCTACAAGAGGATGGTAATTGAGATAAGCTGATTCCCATGTTTTAATCTAGAATTTTAAACGATCAGTATTTGATTATCTAGTTCAGGTCTATAGATGAAACTTTGTGTCTTCGTCACTTCCTGGTTACGTGAACCATAGGTGCTACTAGCTTTTTATAAGTGCAAATTGCCTACTAATATCTGGATTGTGGGAAATTGTGATATTTTCTTTCATTATTTCATTTTGATTATGCTAGTATTAGCTCTAGTTTTAGGACAGAAAAGCGTTTAGAGTAAAGAAGCTTTAGCTCTTGGTTGATAACTATTTTTAACTGAAGGTACTTTTGCCAAGAAATTCCCTTGCCATTAGCTTTGCATTGGGAAGGAGGGTTGCTGTTTTAAGGCTTTATGTCACTGATAGGCCCCATGTGCTGTGCTTATTGTGCATGTATAGGGCATGTAAAATTCTACAGTGAGGAAAGGGCATGTATGGTTCTAGAGTGAGGAAACACTTTGCTAAGACTTGCATTCTCAAGTTTGTCATCTGAGTCCCTTCTGGTTGTTTTTTCCCCTGATTTTGCACCATACTTATTTGCCTCATGATGTGCTGTACCTTCCTCGTTCCCCTAGTCCGCACCCAAATACGGGCACCTAGTGCCATCAAGAATGAAAATGTAAAAGAAGAAAACTATTACAGCAGCAACGGATCCAAATGTCCCATTTGTTGAGGCAGATGTCATTCTGCTTAATTGTATTCGTTCTGTATAATCCAGGTTATATTCTTTGGTAAAACCCATGGCCCAGGGAGGGGGGGGTGGGGGTGTCCAAACTGACATGGGAAATCTCATGTCAAAGTGTCCATACGTTTTACATATCTCAAAACTCACAACATAATACATTATTCATCCCACTGGCCTCCGTGGACGCATTTGATTTAAATTACATAACTGGAAAGTAAAAATGAAGTGTTCTTGGGCTACTGATAAGTAACTCAAATAGTCTGTTCTAGTCATGTTGCTTGATTGTTGAAATCATTATTTAAATCATAATTTCTTTGCAAACAATTCTTTTTTACTTTTGTTGCATTCTTGAATATTTTTATTTTCTTTACCCAAATCAAGGAACTCCAAGGTCATTGTTGATCGAATCCCGTCTATGTCATGGAGTCACTTTGAGCCTTATTATTCAAATCAAGTATCTTTTTCAGTTCCAGGGTGGTTGGCGAAGCAAGTCTTCAAGGATTCGTAAAGTCTCTGAACGAGCTGCTTTGCCCTTTGTCAAACGCACTCTTGCTAGGTGCAAGCAATTTGAAGACTCAGGCAAGAGTATCTTCGGTCAGCATGATCTACTGAGCAGTATCTTATATAAACCTTCAACTGAGAAAGATCCAAGGCCTATTGAATGTGATGGCTCTATGATACTTGATAACAAATGTAAACGAGCTCATGGCAAAGCAAAGCGCAAATGTTCAGGTACTACTTTGTAAAAGTCTCTTCGTTATGAAAGAAATAACCAAAATCTTAACATTGTCTTTAGATGAGGATATATTCAGGCAAGAATGTATTCAGTCAGTGTGCTCTGCTGAGCGGTATCTTGTATAAACCTCCAATTGAGAAAGATACAAGGCCTATTGAGTTTGATGGCTTTATGATACTTGATAGCAAATGTAAAGAAGCTCGTAACAGAGCAAGATATTTGGTAAAATGAATGACAAAGTTTGCTTTTTGCTTTATTGTGTAGTCAACAGTCCAGTTTGACGCCAAAACATAATTTATTTTTCTTCTGGCGCTAAACAGCAGTTTTCTTTATTGGGCTATTCCAAATAATTGAGTACTGATTTTCAGAGATTGGTCCTGCGTTGGGTGCAATTCAGAGGCTTGACTCTCAGAATAATAACATGCAGAGAGGTTCTTCTGGGTTACAGGAGACTTCAACTCCATTAGACCCTGTAAAAATCCTTGGTGAGACTGAAGATCTTAGTTCTTTGTTGAAATTTGATGAAGAAGGCTTGTTAGATGGTGACCGTATAGGACTTGACGTGCCAATTCAGAAGTGGAGATGTTTCTGTAATGTTCTGCTTGTGAAGTGGCTGAGTTCTACTTTCCTCAGCATGAAGATTATTCCTTCTCTTTTCTTCTGCAGAGCAATTCCTGATTGATACAGATTTTAGGGTCTTCTTACTTCTTGGGGTTAGAATTTTTAAATTCCTGGTTAAGTCTGGTTTGCGGTATTGGAATGTTATTCTGACTGTTTGAACTCGAAATAATTTGACACTTTATTAGATGCTTGAACTCATTATTGAAATTCAAGATTGTAAAAATCTGGTCCATTACTTGCTTGTCTTTCCAAAGTTTCCAAAATACCATGTGCCATTTAGGTTTCTGACCTGCATATAATCCCTCCTTATCACCAAAACAGAATCGCTGTCCTTTAGGTTCCTTGAATCTTCTTCAGTTTTTACTTGAAAAAAGGCCTTTGAGGTATGTGGTGGCCTTTGAGGTTGTAATAAAGTGGTAAAAAATTATCTGTGGCTTCCCAGACTCAAATGATCTCAGATTCAAGTCCCCTACTATGAATCACCAATGGTTTGTTGTCAAACAAATAAGGCATCACTTTAATTTTCTCTTAAGTTTAGTTATATTTGGTTGTAAAACTTTATGTAGGAAGAAACCAATGTTTGGTTCCTTAAATCTGTGAATTCCATTTGAAGTTGCAAATTGGCCCATATATGACTTGATATTCCATTAATGTGACTTCTCTCAAATGCCCATATAAATAATTCTGATTCTATTACATCTGCTACATTTGAGAATTAGACTGGTTGCAAGTAAATCATTTAGAATCAACATATACACAAAACTAACGATTGTACTAACTCAAATTATGCATGTATAAATTTTAGTACTGTAAGTAAATTTTACATAATATTTTTGGTGTCTCACCATCAAAAAAAAAAAAGCGTAACTCAATAATTTGTGTCATAAAATTTTTAAATTTTTGATTGACGGTTCAATTTTGGATTGCTAATCTTAATTATGGTCATTCAAAAGGGACATTTGTATGTGCGACTGGTTACCTATATTTTGATATACAATTGAAAGATTGGAGCACTTCATAAGTTTTTGAATAGAAGAAGACTGTTTCTACATAATCTAGCAAAAAAGATGAATTTTCTTTTTGTTTCGAGTATTAATTTTTAAATTAAATTCGCTTTAACCACAGAATACCATTAGAATTTCATGGACCCAAATCTGTCAACCCACGGTTTAGAAACCTAACATAGCCTTGACGGATTGATACACAAGAAACTCTACAGGCCTACTTTAGTTTGCATTCTGCGACAATTGCTTCATTTTATTTCTGTTTGAGGATCTTAACAAAGTATATATTTTTTAATGTTCTATCTGTCCTCGAGCCCTTTTTATTCTCAATTGTCAAGTTTAAGATTCGAATTCCGAACCTTGATAGTAGAGAGAACTTGAAGAGCCCTCCCTGGCTATTGAGCCAATTCCAATGGTTTTCTATATATATATATAATGAAGATGTTGTAAGTAGAATTTTCTACTTTTCTAAATGCTTTAACTTGATTAATTGTGCTTGTCTATTTGATTCTATATATTTCTTGGTTGGTACATCCAATCAAATTCTTAACCAACCATAGGCTATTATATGAAAAGATTCTTTCCTAAAGATGCTGTTCATCATTATTTTATTTTTAATCGAGCTATCATAATATTATATTTACACATAATGTTAATCTCTTAAATAGTTGGTTTTGAATCATGATGGTTTGTTTATTTTAGTGGTTGTTGCAATCTCTAAGTACATGAATATTGAGAAGGCTATCTGATTTGGATTAGGTTTTGTAGTCTATGTTTAATGAAAGTAAAATTGATTAGTATCAAGTGATAAAGCACTTTTCTTATAAAAAAAAATGCCAAGGATTAACGTCCATAATTGTCTATCTTATAGTCCCATTCTTCTTTAATTAGTTTTGAAATAGTAGAATATATGTATTACAACAACTTCCCAAAAAAAAAAAAAAAAAAATCCAGCCCGCTTAGAGCTTTCAAAGCTTCAAATGGGAGAAGAAATTAGTTAGAGATTATATATTAAAGAACGATGTGTTTAAGATGTATTTCAGGTGTTAGATTTTTAGAAATATAAGATTAATTAGGGAAAGCATATAAATACAAGGGGATTAATTAGGAAAAGTGTATAAATGCAAGAGAAAATAATAATTTTTAGGGTGTGTATATACATGATAAGATAGGATGGAATGTAGGTATGTTAACGTATGGTCACCCATTAGAAAAATTCATTAAAATAAGAGCATTTGGTCAACTGTTCAGTCATTCTCAGAAAATGAAAGGAAGAGAAAATTTTAACTGCTCAAACACTGCCATCTGGCAATTTCTTATTGTTTTTGCCAATTAGTTTAGCATGGACTATTGTCATTTATAACAAAGGAAAATGGAAGTTCCTTTCAAATTTATCTGCTGTTGCGTGTTGTGATAGGAACTAGTACTAGTTTTATAGACAGTTAATTGAAAGAGGTTAATTGTATGCAAAGCCAAATTAAGTAACTAAAAATAATTGTCAATCTTGTGCTTGATTACTTTGTGACACATAGCATTAAATTGTCACTATCTACACAGAAATCTTGATATATTAATAAATAGAAACATACCAAATTCAACTTGATGCAATATTTATGTCATTCTCCAAAACAAAAAGAAAATAGAAAAGAAATGAAGACCTTGACTATCATTTTTCACTGTAGTTTCAAATGTAATCACATAATTCATTAGGAATTTAGTTACAAATCTATATGTGTTTAATTAACTAAATCCTCATTGTGACATATTGATGGGAGTTCAAAATCTTCTTCTCATACTCATAAAAATGCTTGTGGATTGTCATCTTCTTTGGATACTCAGCCTAAATGATTAGCTTGCAAATCCAAATTGTAGCATCCTTTCTAAATTGCCAAAGGCTAATCAAACCCCAAAAACAAAGGCTTAAAAGGAACATAAGAAATGAATGATAACCCCCTTAACGTTTTGTCTGTCTTTCAGGAAACCATTTTGACAAATTGTCCTTGAAAGCAAGCTCCAGAGGGAATTAATGACCAGTAGTTGGCTCCAAAACTAGCATCATTCAACTAGTATCATTTTTTAAAGAAAGAGGATGTCCATAATAAATAAGAGTAAATCTTATATGCTCTTACAGTGTATACACTATCACAGTTGAATATGTGACACATATGCAAAATTTATATTTTAAATTCAAATTATGTGTCATGTATCCAATGATGAAAGTGTACACACTGTCAGTGTATATATAAAAGATTAATTCAATAAATAACCAAAAAAAAAAAAAAGTAAATTGAAAGATTGTATAGTACATGCTTATCTACCTCGATGTTGCTATATGATTATTCAACAATTTGTCGGCAATTATATTAAGCAATCAAAGGAATCAATTATTGATCATTCCTGAATAATAATAGTTAAACCGGTTTTGGATATGTGTCTGATATTGGATTTGGTGCCCTTTTGCTTTAGATCTTATCATTTCTTTATGAAAGGTCAGGTGAGCTTTTGCAATCACAGCAGTCCATGCCAAACAAGATGTACTATAAAGATCATTTCATCTACAATTCAAATTGACGAGTTTAGTTATGCAATTTCTTTCTTTCTTTTTCTCTTTTTGGTGGGGAAGTTTTGTATAATTCTTTGGTTATGTTGAAAACGAAGAGAGTCAACCTAAAATTTGTGGGATGAGTTGTGCTTTGGATTTCTCTTATAGTCAATGATGAGGTATTGTCTGCCAAGTATTTTGAGGCGCAAAAATACAGAGTTTCAAGCTGCAAATTTTGTACGTTTTAAACCAAATAATATTTTCACATTTTTTTATAAAAAAAAATCATCATTCATTAAATCTGCAGTAATGACAGAAATTATATCAACCATATACAGAAGCAAATAGATCTGAAGAACAAAACTAGATACTACAGATATGAAAAGTTAAGTATTTTTGAGTTTCTATTTTCACATTTATGTCAATGAAAAAAAAAAAAACACTATCCTTTTTGTTTCTTTTGGCAAAGTGATCAAGAATGTTCCAATGTCACAACAACATATTATGACTTGGCAACAGGGAAATCCAGTGGTTACTTGCTAAGTTAAGTTCAATTCCCAAATCAGCAAAAGAGAATTGAATTGTCTTTACATTGTGAAAGCACTCAAATTCCAATTTGCTTTCCTGGCTCGGTAGTAAGTAAACTTGTTTTTGTGGACCACAAGACACTTAAATTGCTTTTCCAACTTTTATTAACCCCAAAAGGCAATGATGAAAGAATGATTATATTTGGTTAATCAAAGCTAATTTGCAAATGACGTATTTGATTTATACCCAATAATTTTCTAGGGTTTACAAAAGCACGCTGATAATGACGGGATATTACCGACCTTTCCCTTTATTTTATGTTAAAAATTGCTTGTCATGCTAACCCAAAAAGTAGAGGCCGAATAGAGTCCATTAATCACACATCAATTTATACGTTAATCTCTTTCTTTGACTAATCCAACTTTTGACAAAGAGATTTATCGGCCAAAAGACAATGTTAGTTAATGTCGTTTGTCGTTTAATTACTTTTTATCAGCAAAATCCATCTTCTCACGGTTGAAATTGCTCCTCCTAGTTATGGTTGAGGTCCTTTATAAGCCACTTACACCGACTTGACAAATAAGTCAAATGAAGCTTCTTGATGAGCTATTCTTAATTAATCACTCTTTGCATATAATTCTTTCTTAAAAAGTTTTCAATGTCCATGTTTTCACATGTTGTAAAACTCTAAAGCAGATTTGATCAAAATGATGGATCCGGGGTTGAAACTGTTACCAGTGAAACCGTTCGGAGCAGTTTCATGCATTTGAACAAAATGTAAATGCATTTGTTCAATGTGTAAATCAATTTGAATACAGTGTAAATTTAGTTCATCATTTATATATGAACTCCACACACATTGTTAAAATGGATGTACAACTTGTAAATTAAACCATACAATCCTTTCTTGACCGATGGAGGCTGTGAAATGTTTAGGAACCGTTGCTATTGAAGCCATTCCTGCCCCAAATCTCAAGAGGATAGACTTAACAAATTCAAACTCATTCAACATACTACTGGTCTGGTTGCATACAATTGGTAATTCTTGGTGTGGGGAAGAAGAATTCTTCCTTACTGTGCACGTAATCTAGCATGGCTAAGAAATAGCTGACAATGCAAAAGTTCAACTCTTCATCTTTTAATAGATCTATAGCATTAAATTGGCAAATACGAACAGGAAGTGTTTTTGTTTTAGCCATTGTTTGAAGAAATACAAACAAAATATATTCGACCAATAGTTTGATAGAAACCCAAGGCCTTCTCCGATATAGAAAATCAAATTAAGTTGCGAATTTGGATCAGTTAACTAACTCCATAATTTACGCACTTAGAATTCTCTATCCCGTGTTTATACAGTTGCCATGTGTATTGATGCATTGATAACTCAAGCAAACCTTTGACTTGTTGAGTTATCAAGCAAATTTAGTCAATTAGTCAAAAGTTTGCTTAAGTTATCAATGCATCAATACACGTGGCAGCTGTATAAACACGGGACAGACGGGATAGAAGGTAATTTCAGGATAGACGATTTAAACCTAATTTACGTTGACTTTCTTAGCAATTATAATGGTATCCAGTAATTCAAAATATATGTGAAAAGAATATCCTTTGTTCCATGAATTCAAATTCAATTTTTGGTAATACAGCCAAAATGTCAAAACAGAACTTGAATCATATAAAGGTGATCACGTCAAGAAACTGAGAAATTCTCTTATGCCAATCTTTGGGACCAATATGTTCTAGCTAGCTTTCTCTGAGCTAGCTAGTATATATCTCCTTGATATATATTATTTTCAAAGCATTTAGTCAATAACTACTAGGGTTGATCTAGTGATCAGATGAGAGTTTTTAAAGTTCTCTCTGCATGCAGCGAGATTGTAACAATATTGACACATTCATGGCAGACAACAATATATAGCCTATCAAGTTATGAGTTTTTAAAACCACTTTTCTTTTCCCCCTCTTCGAAAGTCACTTGTTTTCAGTGAAGCTCTAGAAAACAGAAACAGAACGAATAATAATACGACATTAGACAATGTAGAAGCATATCTAGCAAGTAACCTACCTAGATGATCCTCAAACATATCAACTGATCAGCTATGGAAATATCCTAGTGAATACAGTCCAATTGTAAGGTATTCTCTTTTATGTCCGGATTTTGTTTGATTAAGAACAGAAACAGAAAAAGGTTTGCTGTATCTGAATATTCAGATGAATCTCGTTATAACCCTTTTCCACCTTGTTTAAGCCATAAAGATTCTCCTAAATTACACGATCAAAATTTGCAATGCTGACAAATGCAATTGGAGACTAAATAATAATGATGACATTTTTTAGCCTTTTCTGTCGAGCTGCCAACTAAATCAAGAATTTTCATGACTTCCAGATATGATTTTAGAAGAGGTTCTTGCAGAAATATTGAGATCGGTTCTCTATTGCTTTTAGCTCTTCCAAACTTGTAAAAAAAGCTGTCATCTATTATGGGTATTTTGGCCAAAAAATAATCAAAATGTTACTTTGCTTATAAAGAATCTTATTGAAAACAGTTTTTTACAGAAAAAAAGATAAATAAATAAAATTAACAGGCTAAAAAAGAAACAAAAACCAACGTCTAGCTAGTTTGAAAGTATGTTGATACTAATTCAGATTTCAGGTACAATATCTCTTGTAACAAAAAAGTAGTAGGAAAGCAATTCATTCTCAAGCATTTAGTTTGCTTCAAGAAACATGAAACTAAGCAATTTATTAAATTTAAAAATTAGAAAACAATTTTGTCAAACCTCAGCTATTTCGTTGTGTTCTTGATTTCCTCGATTCAATAAATGTGCAACCGAACTTCTTCTGTCCTTTGTGCATTATTTTTTGTGTTTATCGTCAAATTTTATGATGAAAACCACAAAGGGGACGAGTTTCTCTCTTATCTCTCTAGTATTTGCAATAAAATATCCACCTCCATGAAAGCCATGCAAGCACAGAGTAGCAATATTCATCCCCCTCTTCCTACTTCTGCAAATTTCCTACTCGAAAGAAGACAATATGCATCATCTAACTTCCTTTCTCTCCTTTTTCTTGTCCTTTGTACTTTAAGATAATCTTTATCACAACCACCTCAATTAAATGAAAAGCTGCAACCACCTTCTCATCCTAGTTTTTTCCTAGTTGATTTTCTAAATTGTTGTGTCACAAAGAGGTCCAACCCCACCCCTTCCCCACAACCAAGAAAAAAAATTAAAAATAAGGGAAATGGGCAAAAAAAAATTTTTTTAAAAAAAAAGAAAAAAGAAACAAGAAAGATATCCTTTCCCTATATCAAATACTTAGTATATATGTTACAATGAAAAAATCTCCAACACTTTTTTCTTTCATGCAAAGAAAGTAGACTCATTTATAGCTAAGTATCAGCTCGCATTGCAATAGCATTGAAGCATTGCACTCTCGAGGCCTTCACCTTAGTCCTCCTTTGTAACTTAGGACTAGAAAAGAGAACTTGATTGAATACGATATTACAAAATCGTCTAGAAATATCGACGTTTTAAAATTGTTTTGTAAATTAATTCACATATGGAAAAGAACTTGATTGAATATGATATTACATAATCGTCTAGAAATATCGACATTTTTAAAATTGTTTTTTTTTTCATAAATTAATTCATAGGGAGCTTCCTGATGCAGATAGATCTGATTTACATTTACAAGATAATAATACAAGTCGAGGATTTTAACAAGCTAGAATTTTCAAGAAATGCTACTTCCTCTAAAGTATATAGATTGGGAAGCCCTAAAGCTAAGAGGCATGGGAGGAGGCTATGGGATTTGAACATCAATACTCTATCAGGCTACTCTGAGCTAGGATCAGAAGTTGGCGAATTGATTCTGGGAAGATTGTACCATCTGCAAATCGGTGGTTGTTTGGCAAGAGTTCTCATCACCAATCATAGTCCTGGCAATTATTGAAATCAATGATTGATTTATGACATGCATTAAAAATTGTACATATATAACTAAACAACAGCAATAAATAAAATTAAAGTGCTCCACACAGCAACATTTCAAGATGCTTTAATGATTTCCATTGTCAAGTTTTAGATGACACTACTAACTTTTTTTTTTTAGTACATTTTTTAATTTAAGGAGAATATCTTGTTCTTCTTCATGTGCAAACAAACTCGTCATCTTATGACTCAAAAAAAAAAAAAATTAGTCACCTTATGAACCTCTTAAAAAAATGGCCACTCAACATTTTTATAAAGTTTATAAACAAGAATTAGCTTGTAATTGGGGGAAGGGAGTGTAAGTTAAAAATTCTGAGTTCGAAACCTCCTACTTACACTAAAAAAAAAAAGAAGAAGAAGAAGAATTAGCTTGCAATTAGTTGTATTAGTCCTTGATAATCTTCCACTACTTGAGCATTTCCCTCAAAGGGTTTGCAAATCTTAAGTAAAACTTTTGCCATTTGCATGTTCTCTCTAACAAGGAAATCAAACAAAACATAAAAAGATTTCTTTAACAAGCTCCTGATTCTAACTTGCTTATGCTTCTAATTAGTTGATCTATGTCTGGAAGAAATAAAATCAGAAAAAAATTCATCCGTTTTATCTTACTCTCTTGGCCGTGATGCCCAAAGGGAGCTAAGTGCTCGGAGTCGACCATAGTACTCTCCAATGACCAAAAAACATCGTGCCACTTGTCGAACTGTCAATATTCGCAACAGATGATGAAGAGTTTGCTGTCTTAAATTATCGGCCTACAATTCAAATTAAGATTTCAATTTCAATCATGGAGTATGAAACCCCAAAAAAAATAAAATAAATAAAATAAAAATTACGTACGTACGTACCCAACAAACATAAATGCAATCAAATGAAAATGTAAAGCAAAACCCTACGACGACACACCATGTTGTCATAATAATGCATAGGCAAGAAGAACTCCAAAAGTTGTAGCAAAAGAGTTGAAATCATGTACGTGGTTGTTTTATTCATAGGATTTGGACTATTTTGGTGATGGATAGATTAAGAAAAAAAAATGAAGGTTAAGTTTTGAGTTGTCAACTAGCTAGTTCACAATATTCCAAATCCATCTGTAGAAAATTTGGTCGAGTGGTCTAGTAAGGGTTTTTATTTCAACAGTTGTCCCTTTCATCCACCATCTGATAGCAACACATTTTGATGGAAACATTGCATCAAATAATGTCCTTTTTGCACAAGAACATTCAAAATTAAAGAAAGGGACAACATTTAAATTAGTAAAATCACCGCTTAATCGACAAGGCGGGGGTTGTTAACCACAAATTATTCTAGTATCAGGATTAGCAAGGGATGACGAAACCATGACCTATATATATATATATATTTGGAAGTTTGAAAAGAAGTTTTCTGTGTCAATCCCTAAACTAGACTGCCCCTTTTATAAAAAGGAACAAAAAAATATATTCTAGCAACGAAGGGATGGAATTTAAGAAATTGGGAGAAAAACAGGGGGATTAGAACCCAGAATCTCTACGTTTTGGAGGACTGCCCTTGAAAGTAATTAATAAAAACTTATTTTCTTCTAAGCAGGTGTCTACATTGCAATTATAGTGCTACAAAAAAAGGTTTAATTGCTTTAATATACTGGGTTTTGATGGAACCATGTGTCAAGTCAATTTTTTCTTTTTTTTTCCCCCAACTTTTAAACCAGTCTTTTTCTGCTAATGCCATGTTTTAAAGACATGCATATAGTCAATTACTTCACCAGGAAGTAATATTCACTCTGACCAAGGCCAAGGGGAAAGTTGAAAGTAGTTTTTTCCTTTCGTTAAATTTAGAAGGATTGACTCCATATTGCTTTGGATAACTTTTTTATTTTCTCAAGCAGAACCAGCTCTAGAGGGATCTTTCCCCTAGAAAAAAGGGAAAAATGAGTAAAGAATTTGATCCTGTTGGAAAGAAGGGACGCAATGGGTACTCTAAAGAGTGAAAAGAAAACCCGAAAAGAAAAGAGACAGAGTTAAAAGAAGCCAAGATAAACAAGGCCCACTCCCATGCCTCCTCTACAACCTTTACAAACTCTCTTTTTATCTCCTCTTATCTTTCGGGCCATATGGATGCACAAGAACCATTGCTTATTATTGAAATTTTCTTGAATGGATCCACAGATAATTTACACCAAAGTATGGTCATCCAAACGGAAGACTGATGTGATATCGCACTTGTCATAACTTTAAACAAGAAGGATGTTGCATCAGGACACGAGAGTTGATTAAGATTTCTGCCAATTTTGCTCGTTCAGAATTAAAATGTTTTTCCCCGTTCATGCATATGACTAATCCTAGTTCCTAAATGCCAATCACATATAGAATAAACACTGGGGAAAATGCCGTAAATTCGTTTTACCTGACGGACAAAACCTTCAAGATTGGTGAGCTTGCCTAAGGCAACAGCCATGTGATGCATCCCATCATTGACAGTGCCACCGGCTATAGTTTCAATCAGAGACTGCTGCAATTGTTCCAATCCTTGCGAGAGAGCCTCCTCGGCTTGTTGCGAAGAATGTTGGAGACCATATATCCCCACAACTTGCTGCTCCGTTAAAGGGTCTAGTTGCGTTATTAACATCTGACAAAAATCAAGAAAGCCGTATAAAAACGTAAAATGGATTTGTGTGATTGATTTAGCATATGTAAAAGTGGAAGGATGAAAAGCAAACCTTGATTAGCTCAGAGGGACGAAAACCGCCCATCCAAAGAAAGCATCTTTCGGCAGGAGTAGTCCACATTCCAGTGATGAGATGGAATACATCAGATTTGGCTGCTACTCCCTTGAGGCGGAAAATCTCATCATAATGTGCAATGTATCCATCAACTATCACCCTCAGATCACCATCTGATAAGTGAGCTTGCAAAGCAGTTCGAAGCTCTGACATGTGCCTGTGATCATCATCTAGCCATCTTGCATATTCCATATCGAATATCGCAGCTCCTGCATTAAAATTAAGCAATATTGCAAGTCCTATTAGCCTTATATATACACATGTATAAGCCCACCAGTATACTTCGTTAAGCTTTTTATTTGATTGTTTAAGCATAAAATGAATTTGTCTGATCATTTTTTGTCCTGAGAGTGGTTGCATTGACAGAATTAGTAGTGAGATTTGCAACAGTTTTTTGCTCCAGGGAAACTGTTAAAAATCCAAGGACATTCTTCTTGAAACATGCAATATCTATTGGAAGCCTTGTTAGCATCTAAATCAAAAAGACGATGGAATTAAACAAATTGTGGTCATAGTCATTCTCATATGCCAGGTTACTAAGATTTGACATGTGACGTTTGACAGATTTGACTATTGGCTCATGGGTAGAAATTTCGATTAAAAGGCAGCCGGTGTCAGATTCATGGTTGAGAATATGGGATTTCATGTTGAAATGTAGAGAACAAAGTTTGACAATTTAACTTTATTCCGCTTAGCATATAGGAAGAGTATGACTTACTTTTCCTCACAAGCATGGTACCTAATTTCTACAGTGCTGTTAACATAACTGCCAAAATTTCTTCACTATAAACTTGTCCTAACCACAACTAGAATCTAGAAGATAAAAACAGGAAAAGAAAAAGAAAATCAAAGGTGGATAAAGACAAGATGGTTAAAATGGTAAAATCAATTTGCAAATGATAAACTAACCTGAGCTGATGTTCCCACCAGGAGCACCACCACCACCCAAGAAAAATCCCTGTTGGTGAAAGAAAGTCAGAAACTAGTCATTCCCACTAGTCAGCAAGAATATCAATAAAAAAAAAAGTATTGTCCCTTTGGTTAAAAAAGGAACGTCCTTCTTAGGAACTGACCAACCTGAGCACGGGCTCGTTGAAGGTCTTGTTCAAGTTGAGTAAGCCTTATCCTGCTTGTTTCTAGCTGTTGTACATAGGCCTGCAATACAACACATTAAAAATGTCCAAGTACATAAATATGGAGAATTAGGTCAGTGGAACTTTGTTACAATTTAGTAATGCCCCAATAAGAAGCCAGAAAAATGGCACTGACCTTTTTTCTAAGCCTACTTTTCCTCGCAGCTTCTCTATTTTGTGCTAAACGTCTCAATGTCTGCAACCACAAAGACAATTATCAATCGTGGATGAACACTTTGGAATTTCTTTATTATTAAACTGTAATTGACACTAAAATATGGCCGAATGACTCAAAAAACAAAAGAAAAGGCCGAATGAAAGAAATTAAGAAAGACAAGGTGGTGACATATCCAACAAAAAGAAGACAAGACTGTTTATATGGGCTTTTATCCTACGTTTTCTTGCATGCACACATATTCCATTTGTGTGTAAACTACCTTAGCATCGAGCACTTTCTCTGAAGTTGAACCAGGCCCTCTTCTCTGCAACATTGAAAAGTGAAATAAAACTATATAAAGAGAGTAGTTTGGTTGAGTTTGAATAGCATGCCTGATATTATAATAGTAAAATGAAAAATAAGTAGTTTACGCAATAACTGCTACATTAACAAGTTAGTAGAACTTTCGTCCACTTCTAATTTTCAAAAGGGTAGAAGAAGTGAAGGGTAACGTGTCAGCAATGCAGAATCTGTTCAAAGATTTGGTCATTTTTATTCCAAAAAATCAAACTCATAATTGTTAGGTAGAGGGTCTAGAGCGAAGACAATGTGAAAGGCATTTTTCATAATTCTGATGCTGATGTGAAAACTGTTTCTTCAAGATGGTAATAATGAGGACTGATCCCATGAACTAGCTAACGTATGCTATCAGCAGCTGTGATTCTTTTCTCGGATTTCGTTTTTCTTTCCCTAATACCAAAAGCAGATAAAGCATAAAAGACAAGTAGTTAAACTAGAGTTCTTGGGATAAGAAAAGGTGGTAATTATTATCAGAACTTAAACTACAGTTATGGAAATCGAGTAAAGGAAGAGAAGCCTCTTTAGTACAAATAAGATAAAAACAAGAACAGTGATACTGCTAGTACTGAAAAAAAGATCCGCTTTTTTTGCCTCTCATGTCAGAAACTGAATCAGAGAATCACTGAGAAATCAGAAAAACTCTCAGGCAGGCTTCGATATTATTTTCTGACAATTGTTGGGATTTGTGATAATGAAGAGAGAACGGGAGAGTATAAAATTTCCTGAAAGGATGCCAACTTTTTCCTGGATTTTGGGATGTGATGACTGAAGAACTGGGAGACTAGACATGGAAGACTGGGAAAGTGCAAATAACCTTTTCAGTTGTGGGTTTTCCACCAGCTGGTTGATGATCCTGTGGCATTTCTACTCTCGAGCCATCATTAGCCATCTCTAGCTGTTGCTGTTGGTTTGGTAGCTGAAGATGCTTCTGCTCAAGTCCTTGAGGTTCCAATGATGATTTTTTGCTGATGGGGGATTCCGGTTCCAGTCTGGCCTCAGCTCTACTCGATAGTGTGTTTACTGCTGAACCTGAATCAGTACTCTCCTCTCCAGACTTTGAACTTCCCTAAAGTTAAAGAAACGGCCAAGAAAGCGTATTAATACCCCAAAAAAATGACACCCCAGAACATTACTATGACAAGATGTAGGCATATTAAACAGAAGGTAGAAGAATATGAGAGGAGATAGTTGAAGGGAAGTACTCTAGGAGTCTGAATAAGTCTAGTGGGCCAAGAAGGGAACATTTCCAGAGTTGCTGCAGGCCTGACGGTTGCTGCATATAAAGCTGCATAGAATCACAAGCCAAATCTTCAGAAGATCAGCTAAAAATCAAGTCTTGCAAGGACTTTCAAACCTCATAAAAGGGGAAGAACCTAATCTCCCTTTTTGCCCTCTTTCTCTCCTTTGTTCTTTCTGAAGTTATGGAGTCAGTAAGTAAATCATGCAAGGAGGTCAGGTTTCCTAGTTTGTAACCCCACGCCATTCAAGTTCTTTACCCAAGAATGATTATTGCATCAAAAATAGTAAGCCTTAGCCTCCCCGCTGGCCTCAGCAGACCACATATGTAGCTCCTTTTCTCTCTCTTTTTCTGCTTTAGGAGTTTGTTATACTTTGCAAACGTCAGAACAAGGATAAAATGATGGGGAAAGAAAATAAAAATAATGCATACGTGTTTTGGCTTCATCATTGTTGATCTTAACTCCTTGCAGCACAATAGCCTCCTCTAGCTCTCCAAAATCAAAAGCAGATCCTTCTTGATTACTGTAGCATAAAAATATTAACACCCCATGTCAGAATAAATGCAAGACTCACAGATTATTTAAAAAAAAAAAAAAGAGAGAGACTAACAAGAAAAAAGACGAAAGAACTTAATGATCTGAGGTGATGGAAAAGTACATGAAGGATGTACTAGGAGGGTTGAGCCCACGAAAAACAGCGTAAGGCATAGTATTGTGGTGATGATGATGTGAGGGTCCTGAGTTGGAAAAACCAGCCTCACCAACTCTTTGACTCGCCATGCAAGAACCCAAAACTTCTTTATCAGACCATACTTGTGTTTCTGAAAGAAGAAAACTGCAGCAGCCAAGTGTGAGATACAAAATTTTACTACAAGACGGCTGGGAAATGAATGGTTTTAGATGGAAACAAGGATCAGGGAATGGAAAGTCGGAGTTTTCCACATGTTTCACCTCAGTTTTCTATGGGATGCACCACCAAAAAGTCCTCTTTTCTACAAGTTTTGATGCATAGAGCACAAGAAAACGAGAAGGAAAAACAAGAGTGGCTAAGAATCTAAGAGCAAAATTGCGAAAAGGATTAAGGCTAGGGGAGGGCTCCTCCAGTCTTTTGTTCTCTCAAAACATGCCCTCTCTTTTTAAACGGTCTCTAATATACTCCCTCTTGTGAGTTGTGATGACACGCCTTTTCTTGATGATCTTTCGTAGCTCTCTCTATCTATCTGCTTTTCTTTCTCCTCTCCTTCTCTGCGAAGGAAATTGTCAGATTATTCTGTTGTTTGAGTTGCTTTTATCTGCTTCTGGTGTAGATAGAAGTAACGAGGGGTCATTATTATTTTTTTTCAAAAATGAAATGAGACTCCCATCCCACCCCGGATGGTACACCAGATCTTCTCCTTGAAAAACTACTTTGTCTTTGGCCCTCTAGACCTGTGGCTCTGCTCGGCTCTGGCTCTGGCTCTGGCTCTGACTTTGTGACTTTGTGGGGTTTGAAAGGGAAAAAAGAAAAACACAAAAAAAAGAAGAAAATACTAGTTTAAACAAACAAATATTTTGTAGTATAGTACGTCAAAGAACCACGGTGGGGTCTTTGGCAGGAAGTGAACCCACTAGAATCAAGTGACTCCTACTCCACTTCCCTTTCTCTAACCGCCTGAGATATGTTATTGGTCCTTCTTTAGGGGCTCTTCAGAGTTGGAAGTACTAACATGAGGAAAACGATTAAACAAAGTAGTGCATCAATTTCAATTTTCAACATTCCGTTGGAGATGGACAATCTTTTCTTTCACAACAATGTGAAATAAAAGAAAATGGATTAATGTGTTTTCTTGATCTTTCATTGTCTTATGCAGGTAAGAAGGGATTTGAGACACGTAACACACATATTACGACTTACTTAATTTACGGTTCATAACGTGTCTCGTTTTATTATGTTACTATTATTTTCTTTGTTTGTACTTATATTTGTAAGTGCATATTAACTATGTGGCAAAGTGACTTGTCTGACTTGAATCCAAGGATAGAGGTGAGGAGAGAGGTGTGTGCTTTGACAAGTATGGCCCTAGGTGGAGAAAAAAATATATAGAGAAGATAAAGTACTATTTGAGTTTAAAATCTTGGCTTATAGCCTTTCAACCAAAACATTAGAATAATCACCAATGAGAAAACCCACTTGTTTTGATTATTAAGCCAAACTTTGAGATGGATTTGTTTGGTATTATCCCCTTTGTTGAAGGGTCAACATCCATTCCCTGTCATCACCTAAAACCATGCCACAAATTGATTCCTTTCCCTTAACTGGAATTTCTATTCAAACTACTACTATCCATTGGTACAGGTCCATGGCAGAGTGGACTTTATTACATCTTCCAGATCAAGGTCTTTTGGGACATGCATTAGGCATGCTTGTGTACCCTTAATAAATGTTCCCAACCCACCTTCCTTAAGGATAAAGCCCCTGTTCACAATCTAGAAACTGCCCTTTTGTTATCTTGAAACATAGTCCCTTGAAGGCTTCTGTTTCCACTCTAGGTTATGGTTCTGGATATTCATGAATATCATTGATGACCAAAACATATTTATTGTGCTGAAACTTTAGATAATGGACCCATAAATCTTATATATAAAGAGGTGGTGGACACAACCATGATAACTACTATTTTGTGTTCATCCATTACCTTTGCTGGTAAAATGCCATCTACCAATTATTCCTTCTCAAAACCAATGATTGACCAAGAAAAGGTTAGGTTAGATGTAGATGTTCTTCTTTCAGTTTCATGGATTAGGTACGCCAGTGATAACTTTGTATCTGATGCCACAATTCCAATATTCCTAGTAAATCCCACATGTTTTTTATCACTACAGTTGCCAAAGATTTAGCCATATGTAATGTATATGTGATATGGCATTTCTTGGATTTGCATTCACCAAAAATGCCCTTGTTTATTGTTTGCTTGCACCTTTGTCTGCAGGATGCTGATTGGCCTGAATGATATGTAAAGCAATTGTCAGTGATTTTGCAATCTTGTTGGACTGGATTAATTCCTTGCTTGTTCCATAAGCATGGAACTTAAACAAACTACAGGTCATGTTCATTATTGTAAAATGTTTCTTCACAAAATGACCAACTTGTTATTAAATCCTGTGTTGAATGTGCCATTATTAATTAAACTGAAGATGGCTGACCAGGAAGCTGATGTTATAAGGGCTTGTACAATAGTATAACTGCTAGATTATATTACACGATAACAAATCTGAACTCAAGAAAGAAATAATTAACATATTCATGGAGATGAAGTACACATGATTCTCTTGAATGTCTAGTTCTCTAACTTTTGGATCAAAATTTGAAACTAGTTCTTTATACTTACAATTCCAAAGTTTGGAAGTTTTCAGTCTGCAGGTATATTATTGCTTCTTTGACCAGGACTCCTTCAATTTTCAAATACCCTTTTCCAGTCGCTGGTCAAATATTCCAGAGGAACTTGTACAAACTTCACCAAATTAAGCAGGTAGAAGAGAAGTGTTTTAGTAGTTTTAGTGCACTTGATTGTCTTCCAAAGACTTAAGCAGGATATCTTATGCTTCAGAGCTTAAACTATCTTAGAATTGACAGCTGAAATTGAAAAAAAAAAAAGAGACAATAATAAAAGATTGGCTTGCATTTCAGATAGGTGCATTCTGGTTGAGTAGTTGTTTTGTCACGTAGTCAAATTGCAAATGCAGTACCCTGTTAAGCTGGATTCTATTTCATGTCTAAATACAAGCAGTGATCTGTTTCTCCAGCTATATCTATATGCTCTGTAAAACTTCTAGCTTCCTAGTTGTTCAAATCTCCACAGGACAAGAACTTGATGCATATCTTAGCAGCTAGGAGAAAGATCTTATTCACTAACTCAAATAATTTTTTATCAACAGCATCCCCTAGATATTGGGCCGAATGTTTTACTCAGGTAATCATCCATCATCACAATATTCAATTAGTTTTTGAATGTACAACGTATTAAAAGATAATTGCACTTAAATGGTTAGACTGGAATTAATAATTGATTAGGAAACGACTGATATGAACATCTATGTTACTAGTAAAACATAATTGCAATTGCGTGAATTGACTGGAAAGTATATTACTTAATTACACAACATATTGAAGTTTTGACCCTCAGCTATTGCATTGCCGGCCAAGTTCGCAGCAATTTACAGAGATTGATGTGATTCAAGATAAAATGAAAGTAAATTAGTGTTGCTAAGCAAGGGATGTGCTGTGGGAACTTGTGTCATCAATATCTATCGCAGGGTTTTCAAGTATAGAATCAAAGGGATGAGACGGTTCTTGCCCAGTTTGCAGCGTTTAAGTTTATAAGAATTCGTACAGGCTAATTTGTCTAAATTGCATAAGAGGAACTAATGCCTTTTACATAGATGCGATCCAGAAGTATTTGTGATATGTACTAAGTAAAGGATTAGATCTCATATTGGTCCGAAAGATAGAGAAAGAACAGTTAATACGTAAGTAATGGCCTGAAATCTAATGGTTTAAACTTTTGGATCAGAGTTAGATTCTTGACTTACGTATTAGGCTCTTTGGTAGACTCTTTCAAGGTGTTTCTCCCTATCAAATTGGTATTAGAGTTTTAGGTTGTGAGATTGGACTATTCATGGGCAAGTGGATTCTTCTCGGAATTGGGCTGGCGAAAATTCTCGTCTTGATGGTGGATCAAAGTGCCAAAGTGCTAAGAAGTTTGGCTAGTATTGGACTAGGTGCGCCATGGGTTTGGTAGGGGTCCAATTGGTGTTAGACCAAAGAGTCAAAGGTTGGCAAGGGTCCAGAATGCACTTTGGATGTTGAACAAGAATGAGTTCATGTTTGGGAGAAGAGGCGACCTTAGGTGATAAGATGAACTTGCGTTGAGTATTAAAGTGGGTTCGAAAAAGGACTTGTAAATTTGGGTTTACTCATGAATGGGGAGATTTGTTAAGTTCATGAGTAAAAGATTATGTCTTACATTGGTCCGAAAGATAGAGAAAGAGCGGTTAATATTTAAGTAAAGGTCCGAGATCTAATGATTTAAGATTTTGGATCAGATTTAGGTTCCTAACTTACATATTGGATTCTTTTGTAGACTCTCTCGAGGAGTTTCTCCCTATCAAATACTAAGAGGCAAATATCTCAACAATCACATCGAAAATATCCCAAATCAAGAAGAAGTATTTGTAATATTTGATATGGTAAACATGGTGTTGTGTAACACTAAGAAAGAAATCCAAAGAAATGAGAAATCTAACAATAGATAGAGTTGATCTTTACTTCAATTAAAGGGTCCTTTTAGATGGTGTGTTTTTTTTTGAAAGTTTTTATAAAATTTTACTTTTAACATACTATAGATAAAAATTGTAGAAAAATTTTATGTATTTGTGTGTTTAGGAAATGTATAAAAGACCTTTTTTTTTATTTCTTCTTCTCTTCATCTTCCTCCTTCCCCTGCCGCCATCTCCCTCCCCACCTTTTTCCCCTCTCCTCCTTCCTCTCTCTCCCTCCCTCGCCTCCTCCCTCTTTTCCCTTCTCCTTCTTCTTCCTTATCTCCACTCCCCCCTTGTCCTTTACCTCTCACCGCTTTTTCCCCTTCCCTTTCCCTTGCCATCCCTTCTTTCTCCCCCCCTTCGCCCGTCCCTTTCCCCTACCCTCTCTTGCAGGTCGCATGACCAGAGCCGATTGTAACTCTAGTCGCACAACTAATACAAAAGGGGAGGAGATAGGGATGGGTGAAGGGGAAGGGGGAAAGAGGGAATGGTAAGGGAAGAAGGAGGAGGAAGAGATAAGAGGAGGAAGATGGAGAAGAAGGAGGAAGATGGAGGAGGAGTGGGAGGGAGAGAGAGGAAAATAAAGAGAAAAGGAAAGGAGAGCCTGCAGGAGTGCCAATCGGCATTGATTGGTTGATGTGGGGAAGGAGGGAAAAGAAAAAGGGAAAAAATTTATATATTTTTAGATATTTTGGAACGTGTATTTTAAAAATTTTAGGATGCTTTTGAAGGGTTACTGTAGACAAAAGTTGTTAAAAAAAAAACTTATTTGTTAAAAACAACGGAGGGCAAGAAACAAGGCTTCCAAACAAAGCCAAGATTGTTTACATATTTTTTTCACAAAAATATTGAATATGAAATTTTAGACTAGCATCAAAATTATTTCTAACAGCAAGCTCCAAAGATAGAATGCACTTCATAATTTCTCAATGGCAATCCAAAATTTTGAACTCCAATATGACTAGGGTTACAAACGAATCGAACTACTCGCGATCGACTCGAGATCGAGTTGACCAAGTCGAATTCGAGTTTAAAAATACTAAACTCATTAGCTCGCTAGCCAGATCAAGCTCGATTATGTGTGTGTGTATATATATATATATATATTATTTTTTATTTTAATAGTAAAATTACATATATATCTCTAATATTTTATTATTTGTTAAGAAAAATTACAATTTTATTCATTTTTTAAAAATAAAATAATTATTTTTTATATTTTTTTAAACTCGAGCTCGACTCAAATAAAGTTGAGTTTGACATTTTGAGCTCGTTGAACTTGAGATTGAGCTCGAGTTTCGCAAAATTATGTTGAGACTCGACTCAATTATACCGAAATTCGGTTCGATTCGACTCGTTTACATTACTAAGTTACATGACTACTATATACAGTGGACTATAAGATGGACGGAGAACTAAAATCTCAGTAATGCAACTTTCAAAGAAAGACAAGCATTATTTACCATTTTCTTGAATATTTGAGATCTACAATCTTAGTGATGTATCTCGATAGAAAGTGGTCAATTTTGTAACAAAAAATATTCATTGATTGTAACTTATTGCTGGTAATATATTCTTCTAGCCACCTTAAAAAAAATGGGTAAAACAGATTTTGACCCTCCGAAAAGGAGATGCAGGGTGGACTATTTCGTGTTTTTGACATCTTCAGACTTCAAAAAATCATGATTTGTGGCATTTACTTTTCTCGAAGAAGAGAATTTCTAATAACTTAAACATCAGCAACCAGAACGAAGTGTTCTTAATCGGCCAATCAGATAGTTATGCCTCTCTCGGTCGTTGCGTGCTTCCTGATAGAACGGAAAGTGGGAAAACACAGGTTCAATTTCTCTAGATGCACCTCAGATTAATGCTTTCATTTCATGCACAAATTTTGTTTGACGATAAGATACAAGAAACTATGATTTAAGAATCTAGGAATGGTGACAGCCAACAAATGCCTACAAAGCAACACATTGCTGAGTTTAAAGGGAAATGTTCATTTACTGATTAGTATACAACTCTATGCTCTCACAAAAGGTGTATGTGAAGCATCTCAAAGATTTTGAAGTCCAGAGGCTGAAAGAAAAAAGAATTCTGCAATTATTCTATTGCACGTTAACTCATAATTCCGAGCTAAATTGATTTAGCATGCAAGAAAAATTGGCGATTATGGAATGCATGAGGAAACAAAGGCTTCAAGAGCCAAGAATCACCTCATTAACTAGTTGTAAAGATTTAGCACTTGAAGCTTCAATATCTACAACTGCCTCATGTTACGTGCTTGAGTAGATTAGTGTTAAACTAGAGAAATCCATAAAATTTCAGATTTGGTAAATGATCATAAGATATAACACGATAGAACTTCAATTCCTAAACACGACATATTAAAGAGAATTCGCTAACACGAGTCGGCTCAGTTGGCAAAGATGAATCATTTCTTTGTAAAAGGTCGTCTGTGTGAATTCTGTTGATAATGTGAGGCCATGTTGATGGCGATTTATAAGAATCTCTATAAGCAACTTATGATGCCAGAGGCATTTTCTGGTCCGTGGTAGTAACCGAAATCGAATCCAATCAAACTTTTCATTACCAAGGAAAAAGAAAAATAGAGAACTCAACCAATCGGTTCTTTTTAAAAAACAGCAGGATGATACAATGTTCTTTTTACATGAGAATTTTGTCTTTGTTTTGTCTGCTTATCGTTACTTGTCCAGTATTCGTGTTCATGCAAAGCAATAATATACATTAGGAAGTGAAGGCTACGCAAAACTAAGTGGGACAAGAAAGCGTACAGCTACGTAAAACGGGTGCATTTTGCAACCATGTGAAATGGGTACAATCACTTTCGAACAACCTTTGAAGATAGCTGGTACTTCAAAATCAACCTCCAACCTTTTTTTGGCAATTCTAATAGATGAAAAATTCATATAATTGGAGAATCATGTTGAATGGATCTGGGTTGTCATAAGAGTCCCGAAGAAATTTGGATCATTTATTTCAAATTTCTATCGTTTATTTCTTCCAGACCTTTGTGGCAAATAGAGAGGTCAATTGTACCAACCTAGTCATGAACTTAGCAAGGAAGGTTAATTGACTCCTAAAGGCCGGGGATGATGATATTATTTCAATTTTTTCTGTTTTAGAAGTTTTAAGGTATAAGGGGAGAAGAGACAATTCATATTGTAGTTAAACATCTCATCTCTAATAAAACATAGATTAGAAAATGAAAAAGTAAAGCGTATAACTATCTTGAGAGTATTAAAACCTTGTTATTTTAGTTTCATTTCTAAAAACTGAACAATTTATTAGCGTTTGATAAGCAATAAGGCGTATTTTCATATCATACACTCTTCATTTATCAAAACTAGAGTTGCAAATGAATCAAACCTCTCGCGAGCGCTCGTGAGTTGGTCTGGTCAAAATTCAACCCAAGTTCAAACACAAAGAACTCAGCTTATTAGTTTACGAGCCGTTCGATTATATATTGAAATTAAATATATATTTCTAATATTTTATTATTTATTAAGAAAAAATTATTATTTTATTTATTTTTTTAAAAAATAAATATTTATTTTTTATTTTTTAAATTCGAATAGGTTCGAACTTAAACTCGAGATTAACTTCAAACTTTGAGAGCTCAACTTGACTCAATTCACTTGTAACCCTAATCTAAACAATGGAGTAACATTACAAAAACTTCAATAATACTTAGCCCCTCATCGCTGCTTTCTCTTTTGTACCCTCACTTTGTAGTTTGTGCTGGTATTATTCCCAAAGCACGAAATCTAATGCCACAGCATTCTCTTTGATAAAATGCTTAAAGTTACTGGTCCATCAAATATAGTAAAAAATTAACTTGAATTTTATTTGAACTGTGGTATTAAAATTTTAGTTGTGACAATATCATTTGCCTTGTTTTTGCATCATCAATTTGTCTCTATTGATTAAATTAATTGACTTATGGGCTTGGATTATTTCACTAGACGCTAGTATCATTTTTAGTCATAATAAAAAATTACTATTGATAATTTCATTCGTCTTCCCAAAAGTATATTCCAAAATATTATGATTTCAGCTGAAATTCGGACCAAGTGCGAGGCATTTTCATTAGGACTGTGAATGGGGCTGGGTCAGCCCGAACTCGGCTCGCTCGGCCCGACAGAAAGCCCGATGAGTCCGATCATTTAGTGAGCCGGTCTGAGCCTGAGCCTAAAAATTAGGCCCGAATTAAATGTGAGCCGAGCTTGGGCTTTATTAGGCTCAAACCCGATATAGGTCCGGCCCTTTAATTACCTATATATATAATTATATCTTGATATTATGTACAATTATATATCCAAATATATTATTACTAAATACTAAATATATACATAAATTACAAAACACAAAAATACATCTAAAAACTCTTTCATGAGCTTTTTTGAGAGCCAATATTGGTAATGCATAACTAAATCTCTAATTTTTCTTATTGGTTGAGTAAATTTTTGTATTGGCATAATATTGGTTGATTTTTTTTTGGTCTACAAACACAAAAATCATCAAGCATATTTGGATTTAAATCACAAGATTATAAAAAAAGTTTCAACTTTTAAAGATGTATTGGCTTATGATTGCATGTTTTATTACTATTTTTCATGCATTTTGAATGGATTAAATATAAATATTGTTGAAAAATTTTTGGTTTATATACGTTTTAAGAACTATTATTTGTTCATGTTTAGTTTTAATATTATAGTCTTGTAAATGTTAAATTAGTTTTACAACTTAATAGTTATAGAAATTATATTAAGAAAATTAAGGAGTAATAAGTGAGTTTGGGCTAAACCCGATTAAGGCTCATAGTCCGAATATTATGTGAGTTGAGTATGAGTTTCACATTTACGAACCCGAAACTCATAACCCGAAACCCGAAAATGATTCAAATTAAATGAGTTGAGTTTGAACTCATCAAAGCCCGACTCATTAGGCCCGATTGACAGGCCTAATTTTCATACAAAAAATGGCCTTTTAAAGCGCAACGGATCTTCTGTCCCACACCCTGTGTCACTCTCTATTTCACTTTTTATTATATTGCTATTTCTCCTACATAAACATCATGTTTTAGTTCTTTTTTGTTTCCTTAAGATCCAATAACTATTAATTGTGTAAAAAATAAATACAGTAGCTTCAAAAAAGCAATATATAATAGAAAATTAAAAAATACAGCAGAAAATTCATAAAAAATCTCTTTTTTTATGCATTTTGATTTTTTGAGTTTGTTAAATTTTGTGTATTACTCAGTTAATAGTTATTGGATCTTAAGGAAATAAAAAAAAGAACTAAAATATGATGATTATGTAGGAAAAATAATAATATAATAAAAAGCAGGACAAAGAGTGGCACATGATGTGGAACAGAAGATCCGTTGTGCTTTTAAAGTAGCAAGCGTTTTTTGTGAATTTCAAGGATATAAACTGGCGTTATTTGATTCTTTCCGAAGTACCTTCTTTTGACTTTCACATAGCCCCTACGATTCATTCATTTCAGCTCAGTCTCTTTCTCCTAAAACTCTGTTTCAGAGTAACAAATTTAACCAAAATGGAATTTTCTAAACTGCTTTTGTCTCTAATAATTCTTCAATCCCTGTTCTCTTCCAGAGCTTCCTCAAGTGATCACATGTACAATGTGGGAGATGAGGTGCCCTTCTTTGTCAATAAAGTTGGCCCCTTGAACAATCCCAGGTAATCACATTTTCCATTCATCACTCTTTCTGCCATTTTTTGTTTATAGTTTTCTCTTCAGTTGCTCAATAAAGTTTCTGTCGTTATGGGCCATTTTATTTTCTGGGATGGGGCTTTTCAAGAAAATACAAGGAGGGATTTGTTGTTGCAGCTAAAAGTTGACTCTTTTCAGTTTTAAGAATTTAATTTTAGGAATTTCAATAATTTCTGTATTTTTTAAGGTTTAAGTATGTGCTAGTATGGTATGATTTAGAATTTAACAGTCCAATTCGTGGGTTTGGGAAAAGAGAAGGACCAATTAAGACTATTCTTGGAAATGCCGATCAAGAAAGCTGGATTGCCATTTGACTTTCTGAATAGGAGTTGGTGTCTTGGAGAGTTTGCAAAGTTTTCGAATTCAGTAAAAGCAAATTGATGGGCTATATTATTGAAAGTATAGATTTTTCTGATCATCTGTAGTAAAGTTGCAGGACTTTGTTAAGCTAAGTAGAAGAATTGAGTCCAACTATATTTCTATATACTGAAAGTTTGGTTTTTTATAAATCAGAGTTACCAATCTGAATGTTATTAGAGATTGACATTCGCTGCTTGAATGAGTTGCTCTCTTTGAATTGGCATATAATTCTGGTCTTGATCATTATCAACATTGAATAGATGTTAATTGTAATGAAGAGTTAAAGATGCATTGAAGCCCTCCAATTAAACCTATCTAGATTCTACAGACTTCATATTTCTTTTCAACGTTTCTAGTATTTCAAACGACCACAAACAGTTGTGGACTTCTGGTTATGAGTTTATCTTGAGCTGTTTATTGAGCTGATGCTAATTAGTTAATCATAGTAGTGTGATAGTTGTCTAAGTTTTTGAGACAAACTCACTTATTGGATCAGTATGTTTAGACTGTTCATCAAACCGAGTTAGAACTCGGTTCTACCTAACTCTGTTTTCTTTCATCACGCGTGTGCCAGTGCAATGGCAGATAAGTCTTCAACTTCTTAGCTATCTGTTGCACCTTCACTTGCCTTTTCTTCTTCATTCTCCCCTATAAGCTCAATTTCAGCTCTTCCATCTAAAACAAAAATTATGGCATCTGTTAATTTGTCAAGACATCCTTAGTAGATCAGTTTTTCAGGGAATTAGTTCACAGCGTTAAGTGTGCCTAAAAGTTTATTAACAAATACACCATGATGAGTTTTTTCTTCAATGTCCAGATGGTTCTTTTTCCTGTTGCAATTGTGTAGCAGTCTTCAGCATTAAGTTTAACATGTGTCACAGCACCTGTGGAAGATTAAGGGGTCTCGTGTGTGAAATGCCAAGGACTTTATCATGATATGGTTTTATCCTTTTCAGCTGATGGAAATAAAACTGCTACAACATGTTATTCGAAACATCTTATACATGGATGTTTATGTCTATACACACAAATTCTTCTAAGGCATCCTTTTTCTGTAAATGTAATCTTGATATTGTTTTGATTGCTATCCTCTTGCAGTGAAACCTACCAATACTATGAAATACCATTCTGCCTCCCAGGTTAGCACTTTGGCTTCTACAGAAACTGTGGCATCTAATAAGAATGGGAGAACTCACAATCCATTTGGTACTCGTATGACTTGCTTGTATACCTTGTGGGACCGATAATCATCCGTAAGAAGTATAATTTTCACTCTATATGCGCAGATAAGGTGCTACCAAAGAAGGAATCTCTTGGTGAAGTTCTGAATGGTGACCGTTTGACCAATTCTTTGTATATGCTGAAATTTAAGTTGGACAATACTGATGCCGCTCTGTGCCAAAAGAAGATTAATCAGAATGACATTGCAAAATTTAGGAATGCTATTGCAATGGACTATTATTTTCAAATGTATTATGATGATCTTCCCTTATGGGGATTCATTGGCAAAGTTGAAGACAATAGCTGGTCTATGGATGGAAAGGCCCCCACCTACTTCCTCTTTAAGCATATTCAGTTTAATGCTCTTCATAATAACAACCAAATTATAGAGATTCATGCTTTTTCTGACCCAAATAGTGCAGTGGATATAACTGATGATGTTGACCTAGACATAACATTCACTTACTCGGTGTTCTGGAATGAAACCTCCACTCCGTTCAAAAGCAGAATGAATAGGTACTTGAGGGCCTCACTACTCCCAGTTCACCAAAAAATCCATTGGTTCTCATGTGTTAATTCGGTTGTCATTATTGTGCTCCTCTTTGGATTGCTTGCTTTCCTTTTCATGCAGAACCTCAGGAATGATTTGAGAAGGTATGTTATATGATGATTCTTGCTGCTGCTTTGGATATTTTTCTGTTCATAGGACTAACGTGAATCAGTACCAGTAATGGGATGTGATTTAAAATTATTTACATCTTATAGTGATTTGCACATCTTCGTCATCTTATTTTCAGAAATACAGGTGGAGATGAAGAGGAAAATAAGGAGATTGGTTGGAAATGTATTCAAAATGACGTCTTCAGATGTCCTCTGAGCATGCCATTGTTTTGTGCTGCTTTGGGCACTGGTGCTCAGTTATTAACTCTGTAAGTTGGATCTATGACTCATCGATAAATTACCAGTTTGGCTGCTGATATTTTATGGCTGCATCACATGCTTCACAGTGGATTTTATTTCTTTCAGCAAATAATCCTGTCTCACCTTTGGCTTTTGTTGCCAGGTGAATCCTGTTTGTCCATTTAGACTACGTGATTCAATTTGAAAAAATTACTTTCTGGGGAAGGTGTAATTAGAAGTTGATAGGCACGCTTATGGGAGACCAGTACTGGATATTCCCCTTTGTGGCTTCATAATATAAAGTCAGCATGTAAGCCTCCCCCCTCCCCCCGGGGGGAACAAAGGCACAGAATGACAATCAGACAGCAATATTTCATCAAAATGTTAGATAAAAGCATTATTATGCAAAACTTTGGATAATCTTATTAGGCAGTGTTTGAAGAATAAACTTATCCCAATATGAGCTGCCAACTAGTCTGATAAATTGGATCAAGTTCACTAGATGACTGAATTGACTGCACCGTGGATATACCTACTGAATGTCCCATAAGAAATTATTGCATTAGACTCTATTCTCCGATGCTCAAACTTTGCAACCAACATCATGGAGGTCTCCTGGTCCCTTTTATCAATTTTTGAGTTCCTAAGATGAGCTGAAGTATAGATCACTGCTGGCTTTATGCATTCCCATTTTCAAAATTATGAATCCATCATAGATCCTTGACTATTTTGTTTACTTGCTATTGCATGAATATAATAGCTCCAGCTATCCTTACGAGTGTCCAGAATTCTTGTGCTACAATGGAGTTTCCAGGACAGCTAGTAATATTCTCTGTACTGTTACTCATGATTGAGTTATCTTGACATGGCTGCAATACTACTCACAACTCAGATTTCTCTCTTTCTCTTTCTCCCTCCATACGTACCTCTATGCCTTTTGGCCCTCTTACTGCAGTTGGTTTGAAGTTGTTTTTTCCCATGGATAATTCAACAGACCACATATTGGTAAAATAAGAATGTTGAGGCTGCTATGCATTCAATGCAGGATATCTTTTCCGAGAGGGAGGGAGGGAGTGGGAGTTAAACAAACTTGATAACCTTGGTGTTTTACCAAATGCTTGTTTGTTAAACAGTCATTACTTATTATTACTAGGATGTTCACATTCACATGATTAAGTTCTGTACTTGAATTGGTTCTTTGTTCTTTCTTATCATTAATGGATACTTTCTTGTTGAACTATTATAATACAGTGCATATCTATGTGTACTTGGTTTGTTGGATGTTGAGCTTAAAAATGCTACGCTATAACCAACATATGTATTTATCTTTTTGATATTTACAGGGTTTTAGTATTATTTGCTTTGGCATTCACTGGAATCCTCTATCCCCAGAGTCGTGGAGCTCTTTCTACTTCTATTATCACAGTTTATACTCTTACATCTGCAGTTGCTGGCTATACCTCTGCTTCTTTCTATAGTCAATTCGCTAAAACTGGATGGGTAAGAGGCCCCTACTATTTGCTCTGCTTCATGAATTTAATTGTTGTTTTGTTACTCTTGATGGAAATGTCAACTTTTCAGGAAAGGAGTGTTTTTCTTGCTGGAACGCTTTTCCTTGGTCCATTCATATTCATAGCCTTTACCCTTAATCTGGTGGCTGCATATTTTGGAACCACTGCAGCCCTTCCATTTGGCACTATTTTTGTTCTAGTTATTGCGCATATGGTTATCGGGATTCCCTTACTTGCACTTGGTGGGTTGCGTGGCTGCAATTTTAGGCCTGAATTTCAAGAATCTCATACCAATAGGAAATTCTCCAGAGAAGTCCCTCCATCAACTTGGTACTGCAGAATCCCTGGTCAAATGTTTATTGCGGGTCTTTTACCTTTCAGTGCCATAGTTATGGAGTTACATCAATTGTATGCAAGCATCTGGGGATACAAAATCTTTACTCTTCCGGGCATCTTGTTTATCACATTCATGATTCTTGTTCTAGTCACTGCTGTCTTAAGTATCTTGTTGACATACTTTCAACTGACTGTGGAAGATCCTGACTGGTGGTGGCGGTATGTTTAAATACAATTACTTGTGCGCATTATTTTTGTGAGCATTTGTTTACTTTCTGTTGCATGTTGGCTTCTTTTTGACACTCTTGCCCATTTTATAGTTGTTTACCAGATTTGTGATTCTTGTGGGCTTAATATGAATTTTATGATAATAATCAGCTGTACCCATAATTTTAACAAGTTGAACCACATACTTATGATGCGGCAAAAAGCAAATGTTATCCCAGCAAACCTTGATTGGAGAAACGCTTCTGTGTCTCCTCATAAAGTTTTAGACATTGGAGAGGAACTCGCATATTGGATTTTGCCCCTATGCATGGCCTTTTGTTGTTCGTTCATTAACACGGTACTAGCATTCATTGTCCAGTTTTAGTACTAAATAAACTGGCTGAAGTTAACATGTCAAAAACTTTATTCTAAAAACAAAGTTTTCCACCATACTTTTGGGGTCTGCATTATCTGCATTGGAAGACTGCCTGCTCACATTCATATTTTTTCTTCGCATGAACCCTTACTCCCAAGCACAGGCAAGAATGTTCAGATGTTTATGTTCCTTCTGCACTGTGTAGAAACTGAGTGAATAAGGCTATCATTCTAACTATAATTTGCTGTTCTAATTTAGCTTCAGCCATTGCATTTATTATTGTCATACTCAGCTGTTAGAGCTTAAATTTCATTTTGATCTCTCTGGTATGATTTTCTTCTGGTTTGACATTTTTCCCCTTCTCATTTTCATCATCTCTGCTTGTACTTGTAGCCATACATGTGACCTTTCGTCTTCTTATGGTAAAGCTGTCCTTGTTTGATTCAGGTCTTTCTTACGTGGGGGCAGCGTGGGGATATTCATGTTTCTGTACAGTTTCTACTTTTATTCCAAATCAAGTATGAGTGGTTTCATGCAAACAGTGTTCTATTTTGGCTATAGTGCTTCTATGTGCTATGCATTTTTCCTCATGCTCGGCACAGTCAGCTTTTATACTTCCTTGACATTTGTCCGCCGCATCTACCATGCTGTCAAGAGTGAATGAGCTTGCTGTTATGTCTGGCTTTCGGCTACCTATTTTGCTATCTTTCTCCTTCAAAAGCATACACAGCACAAAGGCAATCATTGTTGCGCCAGTGGTAGTCTCCTCCGATGAGGGGTTGCTCAGCAGGAGGACAATTGGTCGGAACCTGAAATCAAGTTGGAAAGACTAATTTCAATTTAAACTGTCTTTTTAGTATAGCAGGATCCGCTAGAAATGATGTTAAACTTGGATTCCCCTGCCTGCTTTTGTTCTTTACCCCAGGAAAAGGAGGGGAAATGCAGAGCAAAGAGCCTATGCTTGTAGCTTACAAATGTTGTTGGTTAAACTTATTGACACCCAGGAGCAGAGGCCACTGCCAAACATTGTCCTGTTATTCTGATTTAATACCATAACTTCAGTTGCCTGTGAAGCATCGACTGGGCATTACTTTCCCACGTTGCAAGATTTCTTGGCAGCGCCCATAATAACCACTATATCTTTAAGGTTCAAGAAGAGATATTTCGGGAGGGTCTCAGGGAACAGGATTCAGACTGTTTCAGAAGCTGATGCGAGGACACATAATACTCAATGGACTTAAATGTAACTTTATTCTTGGCCAACAAAGAAAATAGAAGAATACAATAATTGTTACATCATATGAGATCGATGTGGCAAGTGAACCATGAGCAAGGGGCAAGAATGCTTGTTATGACAAGCGTTCCCGAACAGTGTAAGGTCATTTCAACAAATTGTAAGATGTGATCGTTTACTCGTATAACTTTTTAATAACGGTGTGATATTTCGTCACTGTTCACGTGGACGTCATTTTTATAAATTGTAAAATACGCTTAGTTACTTATACAACTTTACAACACTAGTGTAATATTCCATCATTATTCACGTGGATCCCATACATAATAATTACGTCTAGTCTATATTACTAATTATTACAAATAGTTATGCATATCTTATAATATGTTAATAAGCTGTTATACATCTTTACCCATTGAACAACTTCAATTGCAATATGGTGAGAAAGATGAAAAAAATGAAGATTATTTTTTTTTTTTTTGAAATTAATGTCTTGGTATTATTTACTTAAATTTGTATTAAACAAAAAAAAGCTTGTGCAAAGCCCTCTATTCTATAGCTTATAATTTAGTTCAAGGTGGTCCATACAGGTGTGGCCACCCTTGAATTTGGTCTGCAGGAGATGGACCAACGATGCTTTAGGAATTTAAGGACAAGAGTTGGTGATCCCATCACCCTGAAACAAATATCTCTCATTCTTTTTCTTGCATAAACGTACGTCCACATCTTTGCCTCTTCAAGGTTAACTCCTCCTGTTCACTTTCTATTTCAGTACTACAGATTTTTATTTTATTTTTTCCTTGTTACAAACTTACAACAGTGCTGATCGAATTGTGTCATGATGTTTCAGTATTCATGTCAATTTGCACTGCTACTCAAGTCCAACAAAATTGGAGACAAGTGTATTGTTAAGCAGCAATACCCAAAAACATATAAGATTCAGTACATTATAGTCAACACAGAACCAAAATACATAAATTTCAGCACATCATTTGTTTATTTAAAATCCAACAAAAATAAGATACTTAATCAATTTGAAAATGCCAACTACTATTTTCTTTATCCCATTCACAGTTCATATTTCATCATCTCAAGGAGTTCTACATTATGCTATTGGTTACAGATTCTGAAACTCCACATGAAGAATTTCTGAGTGACTGTTTTTAAATGGTATTAATACGATGCCTAATTGATTAAAAACAAAAAAGGATTTCAGTAGTAGCACAGACGTTAAAAGCTAACAGATATTATATACATATAAAGCTCCTTCAATCATTGATCTTTACTTGTATCGATTAATAATTTAAATAAATGTGAAAGTTTTGTTTAAAAATTAAAGATGCAAATTACTAAATGTAAGGATAACGATGGATTTGGAAAAAAAAAATAATGGATACAAGTGGTTTGTATCAAAATCAGTCTCTATAACCTTCCTATTTTTTATAGCAAAAAAAAAAAGAAGATATGCCATATCTAAAATTATGTTACGAGTGTGTTTCGATACGAGATTATTTGGAATATTTTTTTTTTAAAAAAAATATTATAACACTTTTTGTAATATAAAAAAATTGTTGTAACCGTTCAAAACTTGGATGAAGGCCTACCCCCGTTGCGTTTTACGCTAGATGTAGTACTTTGCCTAACATGGTTCCATTCCACCACACATTTGAACCAACAAAAAACTAGGAAAGACACGTTCTGACTTCAAAAGCCATAAAAGCAAACCCTACCTACGTGTAATGCAAATTCCCCACGCATTCCTCTATACTCTCTTTGTATAAATCCTTGACTAGAGACCTTCTAGCATGCAATGCAAGCATTGATCCAGATACTATCATTGAGACCGTCAGTTATATCTTAGTAACCAATATCTATGGCCAACTGTTCTTCATCTATTGCTGCAGATACTAAAACAACCAATATGGCCGCTGATCATCTCTCTAAAACAAGCAAAACAAGTAAAGCCCATGAGGGTTCTTTAGATTTCGACAACTATCAACCAGTGATAGCGTCGCATAGAGTCAGATGTCAAGATGCAAAGCCGAATGGCACATCATTATCATCAGTGCAGCAGGATGCTTTGCAACTGATGCCAAAGAGTCCAATTCAGCAAGAGGAATCTGGCCGAGAAAAACTGTTTCGGCATTGGAATGAAGTGGCTGGAAGAGTTTGCATACCCGAAATCTGGGGTCAGGAGGCTTTTCTGAATGATTGGATGGATTGTTCTTTGTTTGATTCGTTGCTTGCTCCCAAAGGAGCTGTTTCAGCTCGTGAAGCACTGATTGCTGAGAGAAAACGAGACAGCACGAGACACTTGATGAAAATGGAAAGTATGTACTGATCATTCCTACCTATTCATGACTAAGCTCTAATGGCGGTAGTAGTTTGTAGATCTCACGGGAGATGGCAAATTCTCCATGTTTTCTAGTGATACTCGATGCTAGCTTATTATATATAGGTTCCTTATCAATGTTAAATCTATCTGTACAAATTCAAGGTGTCGGTGTTAATTAATCTTGCTGATGGTACCTTTTGATTAATTATGATGAATTAGGATGTATTAGTTGCATATCACATGTATTATTACCTATCTCTTGGAGCAATATGACCGAATCTAGAGATGATCGTCTGCTTATGTTGAGGAGAGCTTTCTTTCTTCTTCTCAAACAATTATATGTGCATCTCCATCTAACTCAGTTTAAAGATATAGTAGCTGTGCTTTATTTTCTTTTCTTGGTTTGCTTGCAGCCAGGGGGAACAATTCATCTGTAAGGCAGGGAAGTGGTCGATCTGGTGATCTTAAACCATCTATCGATGCATACACAAAATACTGAAGTATTTCTTTTCTTTTCTTTTCTTTTGCCCTTTTCTTTGTTCTCAATTTGAAAGATGGTGTTTCTTCTAATTCGACTTCCAAGGGACTGATGCAGGAATGGTATTTATCTTGAAAATTACCAAATATTTAGCACAAATTTAAAGAGAGAGAGAGAGAGAAATAGCTGATTCTTCACTCTATTGGAAGAAAATCCAAAAAGTGCAGTGTCCCTAGTTTTTTTCTTTGAACAAAAAGTCAATCACTTTAATTTCTTTATATAACTTTAGATTGGTCTCCCTTTATCTTAATTAGGAAGTCGAAGTGGAGATCTTTAGATTTCAGAATGGAGTTTCATCCATTTTGTTGATCAATCTTCTACGTTCTAAGATCACACTTATGTTGGCATCCTTTCTTGGTGATTCTGAATTAGTAGCTTCTCAAAGAAATCCGTTCATAGTCCAGTTTTCAAAATTTTTTTGTTACACAGTTTCACTTGTTGCTTTGAATTATTTGTTAACCGTTTGCTTTAGCTTTTCCTACTTGAAAAAGCTAAAAAGAAATAACTCAATAGGCAATATTATGGCAATATCAACTAGCATGAGAAATTTTGTGAAGTTACAGACGTATACAAAACTCACTTAATTTTTATTTGTATCGTTCGAGATTTAAAATATTTGTAAAAGTGTCTAAAAGTAAGAAATGGAAATACCTGTAAAATCAAATCTAGCCTTTTGCCTTTCTGATATTTGGCATACATTAAATGTATAATTTACGTATTTTTTATATTTATAAGATTCTCTTATGTTCATTACAAAATTTTCTTTTACAACTTTATCTAGATGAATCAAATCCAGTCTTTTTTGGTATTTTGGATGAATTTAAGGTTTTACTATTCCGTATTTGTTTCCGAATTTGCACGAGGGAGAGAAAAAACAAATTATTTGAGGACTCCTTAAATTTGTCAAACAAAGAATGTTATGATGCATTTAAGCACCACAAAAAAAAAGGGCAAACTCCAATTTACCCCCCTATGGTTTAGTATTTTGTTACATAACCCCCCCTATAGTTTCAAAAGCTATACATAACTCCCTTATGGTCTAGATTAAAGTGTCAAAGTGACGGACATGATCATTTGTAACGGAGTCATCTTAAATATCAAAAATACCCTTATGTAAAGTTGAAAATTATTTTTTAACCAAAGGGGATTATTATATATTTTGAAAATCATAAGGGAGTTATATGGTAAAACATTAAACCATAAAGGGGTTATGTGGTAAAACATAAAAATCATACAGGGTTAGTGTGTCATATATTTATAAGGGTAATTTTGACATTTTCAAAAGTTCCGTTACGAATGACTATTTCCATTACTTTAACACTTCAATCCAAACCATGAGAGGATTATGTATAGCTTTTGAAATCATAGGAAGGTTATGCAAAAAAACACTAAATCACTGGAGGGTAAACTATAATTTGCCCAAAAAAAATGTTTGAGTATGGTCAAGTTACAAGATTCATTAAATTGGACCAAAAGCTATGGAGGTTCGATGTTGATCAAGCTTGCCATAGCTAATTATCATCAAGCTCAACCAGAATTAAAGTTGCCTTGGTGATTTAAGTTGTGCACAAGCTCAACAAGTTCTTTGTTCATTTTTTTGAAGCAACATAAACGAAAGAAAAAAATGCTGCATACAGAAATTCAGTACTTTTGCTTGAAAAATTTACTGTAAAGTTGTACAAAATCCCTTTGTTTCTGAATTTATAGGACAAAAAATATATGTTTGGCTTTCCTTTTATCTACTTAAAAATATGTCATCTTAAATCTTAATCTACCTAAATATTGTTTACGTATAATTGTTGGTATTGTTTAACAAACAAATTAAATTTTGCGTTTGGACGGGGGCTCGAGGCCCAAACCAATGTGTTTTTATGCTGCTCTTCCATGATGGGCTGTGTGCAAAAGTGCTTCTGCAAACTACAAGGGCTAACTTCCTTCGATGAAACCAGCAAAACACAGGCCTACTTTGGGAGTTTTGCAGAGAATTATAGAGGAGAAAGTTTAAATTACCAGAGAAAAGAAAGGAAGGGAAAGGAAGAGAATAGATTTTCAAGTTGTTTGGGAATTTAGGAAAGAAATGGAACGATTTTTCACTATGTTGGATATTAATAGTTTTTTAATGGTATTTCAAGGACACATTTGGCATTTTAAATAAGCTTGGAAGCTTTGCGTCCACTTTCCTTCTATTTCTGTTTATTGAGAAAGTTGTTTTAATTATTCATCCTCTATTTTCCCCCCTTTCTTCTCTTTTCCTTAGAGGTGTAAATGAGTCTAATTAAATCGAACACCCTAGTGTTTTAATTTATTTAATTATTTTAACGAGTTTGAAATTTTGTTCAAGTTTGGTTTGTTTAGTTGCTAAATCGAATTTGAACGAGTTTTTTTTATTGAATTTGAAAGTTATCAAACACAAAAAACTGTTCCAGCTTGGTTCGACTAGTTAGTGAATCAAGCAACCTCTTACAAAACCGAGTTCGATTTAAGTGTCGAATAATTTGATTCATCTTTTAACCATCTACTTTCCTACCACTCAAAAACTTCGAAACAAAAGGGAGATGAGGTCACTCCTTCCTTTCTCTTCTCTTCTTGTCAAATCCCTCCATCCAAAATAGGCCTCACACAGTCACACTCCTCCTTGCAGACTTTGTGAAATGCCAAGAAGCCAAGCTGAAATTCCAAATTAAGATGCTATTATGTCCAAAGCTTTTGGATTTTAAACTTCCAACATCTATGGATCTACTATTACATTTCTGAAAACCAGCAAGTTCCAGATTGAACAAGCTAGTTTGGTTGGGCCTAAACCAGTCATTCAATTTTGGCCTATAGAATTTTTAAATGACCACATGATTACAGCCCATGAGTCCATGTCTTGTCCTTTGCCTTCTTAAGCTTCTATATTACATTAATCATCTCTCTTGTCTTCTTTTCTTCTTTGTATTTATGTGTCATTCTATGATATCCAACTTTGCAATACCAAAATTTAATCAACATTCACCACCTGAATAATTCACCATCAAAAAATAATGAGTGTGTTTGAATATAGTCTTATTTGAGATATTATTTAAAATAATTATTATAACATTTTTTGTTATATGGTATATATGTAATAAAAATGTAATTAAAAATATGAAAAAATGAGCTGAAAAATGTATTTATAATACAAGTGAAATATGCCCAACTTTCCTTGTACTAAAAAATCCACTATTTGGCGGTCCAATTCGAGTTGCCTTTTAAACCGGAGTGAAATAGCTCCAGCCGGTTCAGCTACCCATCTAACCCGCTCCGTTGGAAAAAGTCCCAAAACCAATAAAATCTCAACTCCCCAGCATTTGTTTTTCTTTATTGACGCCGGCTGCTGAGGATCCAAGAAAGGAAAAGCTAAACCCATCAGAAATCAGAAGGTAAAAAAGGGGAGAATTTGGTCGAAAATTTCCAGAATGGCTTCCCCAGCTGCAGCTCGAGGAAATGGAGGGGGCGTTCTTGAAGGCCTCTACAAAGTTGTTATGCGCCGCACTCCTGTTTACGTCACCTTCGTCATCGTCGGAGCTTTCGTCGGTGAACGGGTCTGTGCCTTTTTTTGCTTCATCATTCACCTTAGATCTGAAAAAAAGAAAGAAAGAAATATAATTTCTGGGTTTTTGCATAGAATCACAGAAAGGAAAAAGTTTGCGCCTTTATGTGATAATTAGTTAAAATTTGTCTATTTAAGTAATGGGTTCGATTCAATTTGACCTAATGGATTGAGGGAATTTTTTTTTTAAATTTTTTAATTGGCTGCAGGTGGTGGACTATGGGGTTCATAAGCTCTGGGAGCATAATAACATTGGGGTACGACAATTTTACTCTTTTATTTCTTGTATTGTTTGCAAGTTTTATGTTGTTTCCATATTCTTAAGGTGCACAATCGGTTCTTGGGTTGCTGAATTTTCTTTTTGGGCGTTAAAAGTACTTTGATTGGTTTATTTGATTTGAAAGATTTGATGTTAGCAAAAGACATTGCGGAACCTTGAAATGTGCTGCTCTACATTGTTGTTCACTTTATAGTTGAACACAGATGTGAAAAATTCTATGTATATGGTTATTTCACCATTTGATATGCGAATGATACGAGATGGCTTAGCACTGAAAATGCTTGGATCGAATGATGCTGATTACTGTTGAGAGCTGCATTTTGCACAGGTTTCTGAACTTCATTTCCTTCATGTGAGAGATACATTTTTTGGTGCATATACATGGGGTTTAATTTTTTTAGTCTTGGTTCTTTTGAATGTGTTGTTCACCTTATTTTTGTGCATTGAGAGTTAAAAGCTCACCCCAATAATGTACCTCCTGCTGTTTTACATGGACTATTCTTGTCCCCATCCATATACGTGTTGCAAATCAGATGACCCTGGTTAAGGTATGCGATATTTGTCCAACACTTCAGACACCATAAAGTTAATGAACACAAGAACAAAAATAGAAAAGAAAATCAAGGTGCAAAGATTGTACATTGGTTGTGTGTGCAAGAGTTAGATTGGAATTCCACGTATAATGTTTATTTTCTCCTACTCTTACAAGTTTTGTTGTTTTTTTGGCAACAGTGGAGATAATTTTCAGACACATACAAGCAGAAATTTTCTTTTAAGCATAGCCATTTCATAATTTAAGTTGTATTTAAGTCATTATATTTTCTTAATACGCTACTTACAGATAGGATGCAAGACAGACCCCCTCTAGCCAATTCTAGATCTTTGGCCGTGTACCGATACCCTAGTTTTGAAAAATTCAAAATCGCCTAGATACATAGACTGAATATGACATCTGTACGGTCTGGGCACTGATGGTAATATTTTCAGACAGAAGAGAGGAGATTTGGGGTAAAGGATTTAGGGAAACCATAAGAATAATCTGAACGGGTAGTTGCTAGATATGCTTTCCTGGCAGTTTTTTTTTTTTTTAAATCTCCAATGACCTTGAGTGCTTTTTTGTTTCTATTCTTCTATGTTGACTCCTTTATAGGGCAATAAAGAATGTATTGTTAGTTATATTTGGTTTCTGAGGGGTCATGAGCTATTGGTAGGGAATGATTTTCTTTAGCATTTTTGTTGTGATGCAGCCATTGGGATGGATCCCTGAATCTTTGGTACATATAATTTTTGGGTTCTTACAGGATGTAGATAGTTCGTTTTTCTGTACTTGTTTTCCAGCTAAATTTAAAGATAGTACTGTTGGTGGTCTTGGCCCTTCTTCCCTTGATCTAACACATTGGCCACACCAGTTTTTAGAATCTTCCTGGGACCAGTTATAAGGTTGATAAATTCGGGAAAAAAAAATAAAATCATGGTTGCAGAATGGCTTTGATACTAGAGGTACAAGGTATATAAATAAGGGATGAAGCATGCTGGGAGAGGTATATTTCTTTGGCAGAGATAGACATTAAATGAAGATGTCCTATAGTTAAGTGATGTATGGTGCTTAGCCATGTAAGTGGATTTTGTTTGTCATAAGGAATTAGGAAAGATTGTTTCTTGGAAGTATTTTGATCAGTTGTATTTTTTTCCCCTTCTAGTTGACTGTCTAATGTTCCTTTGCTTTATTTACTTCAAATAATGCTAATCGAAACATTGTCAATTGGGGAAGGGATGTTTTCCTTTAATTGTTCATCGCATTTTCTCTTTGAGAAAAGGAAAGTGAGAGTTGAATATGAGGTGGAAATACAGTGGAGATTAAACTTGTATTTTCTCCAGGGTAAAGGAAAGTTTTTAGGGGCTGTTGGAAATTGAGAAGGACAAGTTAAATATGATGTGAATAGTCACTTAATTTTTGATCATTTTAGAGGTTTCTGCAATTTCTTTGTGCAAGATTGTAGCATGCTATATAAACAAGACACTGGACAATAAACCCAGCCAACTGATACAAGTTAGATGGTACTAGCTGAAATGCCTAGGCTTAACTTCCTGTTGTTTTAGGAAATAGAGAGAGAGAAGAAAATAGTCATTGTGGTAATTCTGAACTGATGCTTGAAGTGTGTTTTGTGCACGCTTCTCATGATAGATGTTGGATAGTGTAGGATTATAACTCGATGCAGCTGAAATTCATTTGAGATACTGTACAGCATAGCTCTTACAGGCTCAAACAAGTATCATATACAAACAAAGGAATTCTATTATTTAGTCTTTCTTGCGCCTTGTATTGTCTACAGTTTTGGCGTATTGTTTAGTAGTTATCTGCTTAAATTCTCCCTTTTGATGATTTAAGATGCTTGTCACTCTTCTCATGACTACGATGTTATCCAGTGTGGCGCCAAATGATGATTTACCATGTGTTCCTTGTCCTTAGACTTGTACCATGCTTGATTGATGTATAGGAACCTTTGAATTTAGATCCATCTTTTCAAAGATTTATTTTCTGATTTTAGTTAGCTATTTGACTAATTGAACATTCATGAACACTTAAAGACCAAGTCAAACTGTTGATTACTAAAGAACATGCAGTGAATCAGCTGAATTAGATTGAACTCTAATTTTCTATGGTTGCTTCTTAGTAAGAATTGTTTAGATAAGTTTTTTATTAGATCATGCAAAACAGGATTAAGATTTTTATGTGTGATGCTATAGCTGAAATGCTTATGATATCATGCTAATTATTATTTTCAAAATCTGCCATCGAAGTTTCTATTGAGTGATCATAGGTACTTGCCGGATTAAAGTAAGCTTTGAAAATTGTGTCTAGAACTGTATTTGGTACCCTATTCGAGTGGGGTTTGTAAGTATCATAATTGAAATTAAACCTGCGTGTTATTTGGCTCGTGTTCTGCAAATTGTGTCTTTTATAGTCAATATTCTTCTCTGCTTCTAGAAATGGATGCTTCTAGTCTTTTACTTTCCTGCTTTATGTAATGATAGATATGTCTGCTTTACCTTCGTCGTGGTCTTCATGGATGTCTAACTGAAATTCATAAATATTGCATTACAGAAGCGTTACGAAGATATTCCAGTTTTGGGTCAGAGGCAGAGTGAATGAATCAGCTTTTGTACTTGATAGTTTTGGTCGTCCATCATCATTTCAGGTCAAAATCAGACTTCTTGCAATGATCCATTAATAATTAGTTCCTTAATTGGACTATGCATGCAGATTGGAGACTTGAGGTTTCTTTGAACCGTTAGAATACCTTTTATCTGTCAAGATATATTTTCCCTTGTGTGGAAGTTCATCTGATAACCCGATGTGCTTTTGAACATTGATTTTCACGAGAAGTAGAAGTTTATTTGATTAGGTGTTACTGAAGCTACTCCTTGGAGGCTAAGTCAATGGTAAAACTAATATGGTTCTTACAAAGATTGCGCTTATGTTCAGTCCACTGAACAGAATTCTACACAGAATTGACGAATTTCACAAACTGTAATGCATGTAAAGTTCACTTACATAACTGTTTTTTGTTTTTTTTTTCCTTTTTGTTGTAAATGTTTTCCTTCAAATAACGAAAAAAAGAAAAGAAAAGAAAATGACTTGTTTAAAACATTAGAGGGTTATTTGCACTACCTCCTTTGAAGTTTGATCAAAGTACAGATCAAGAGTTGAGGACCTTGAGGTCTAACCATGTTTCAGTCGCCATCCGTTCTGTGCTTTCCTGCATCATACCTTGCCATCTTTCTTTCATACACAGAAAGAGTCCACCCAATACTTGATGAGAATGTTCAAACACTATTCTCTGTTTTCTCCGTCACGCTTCACCTTCTATCTCTCCTCGAGCTTTTTGTTGATTGGGCACGTCTCATCTTCCCATATGAGCCTTGCATTCCTCCTTCCCATATGAGAAGGCAAAAACTTGAGCCCATGCACCCACATGTGCCCCATTTCCCTTGGCACCAGCAGGATTTGAACGATGTTGCCGGGCTCATCATAAATAGAGAGATCTTGATACCCTTAACACGTTCAGCCAAAACTTGGAAGATCCGGTTTTCAAAAATTCAATAGTTCAGATTAAGTTGCACCACTTTTTGAGATGAGTAACACAATTTGATCTATTGAATTTCTAAAGATTGAATTTACTCAAATGTGAGTCAAGTATAATCCTTCGATGACCAGGTCATTCGTGACCACAAACATGTAATTTAGAGTTATCTTAAAAAAAAAAAGACTTTTAAGGTACTTTTGAGTCACAGTTTTGCTTAAACAATAATTAGATGAGTCCTAGACATGATGGATTTATTCTTTTGATATTCTTTAGGTTTTAAAAGTGTTCTCAAGAAAATTGCTTTTCAACTATGAATAAGAAATTCCTTTTCCTACTCCTCTTCACCTTTTAAATGCTTTGGTAGATTCCCTCCATTCATGTTTAATGCAGGAACAATTTTTTTTTTAAAAATATTTGAATTCCTTGCCAAACCTGTACTTTCCTGTGAATTCAAAATTTTATTTATTGCAAAATTGAGGAAATTTAATTCAATGACACATTTTCAAAGTAAAAGCTTCAACAGTCATATAGAAAGGTTTGGAGGCCTAACGTGATTCCCATTTTAACTACTACATTTTATTCACTTTTCTGCTAATCATATCTCCATAAGGCGGCAATCCATTGGAGACTTGGAGTAGAAGCGTCTCATGACCCAAAGTTACAATAATTTATATTTAAGAGTGGAACATTTGATGCTCAGAAGTGATTAGAGAGGCTGATGCGATATCCATCTCTCAAGCATAGTTCTGCATTCGGCAGGCTTGAACTCATAAGCAACATGGCCTCCTCCCTTCACCCAAAAAAAGAAAAAGAAAAAAGGGGTGCTAGTTAGTCCCAAGAATGTTCTAACCTTCTTGTTAGTCGTTACCATGTAAACAAATCTTGCACTGATGCATTGCCTTCACTGTTGCAAATGTCATCTTATTTGCGTAGGTCCTTGTGTAACTGGAAGCAGGAAAACAGAACAAATTTAGATTAGTTGGGTAAAGTTATCTTTTATCTCGTGTTAATGGTAATCAAGAAAGAAACATTTTCAATCTTGAACCAACCCGGCAACTTGGCCTTGATGAATCCACTGTCTCCAATCGTCAATAATTGGGTAATGTAGAGATCTTATCCATGCTTGAGTTTCAATGTGCGGGGCCAACAGATCATGGTCACCACTGAATTACAAAGTACTCCACTTTCAGTACCTAAAATCACTGTTAACCCAAATGCATTAAGATTCAAAGTTAGGTACCAAACCTGTATACAAGGGATCTATAACCTTTAGTGCTAAGGTTTGCATGATATGGTACAACAGTCGCTGCATTTTCTGTGTATGGCAAGAAATCGTTGCATCTTAACCACTGTCCGATAGTTTCCTGCAATGTGATTACAGAAATCAGTTCAGGCTTGCTTCGGCATTCAAATGCTACATACCATAGTGCTCAATTTAGACATACCCTTCGCACATGGAGGGCCACTTGGACACTCTTGTTGTTAGCCCAGTGCTGAACGAGCATAATCAAATCCGTCTACGATTGCCAGTGAACAGAAGAAACGCGATCAGTTGTGCTACCAAGAACTGATGCTCTTATCTGCAAGTTTACATAGAACGATACAAGTGGTATCTTACTAGGCATTTGACTGGAGTAGATTCCCGAACGTCTAGCTCTTCAAACTTCTTATACAACATTTGTATAATGGATCTCCCACCAGTAAATAATTTATTTGGCTCTCGTGAAAGGGAAGGGCATACGGGAATCAAGATATGTTGTACCTCAATATTACGAACCAACTGCAGAAGCAAATTATTAACAGCATCATTGGGTTGCCCGTTCCTTTATTCTGATTCTTCCTACCTTTGTGGCCCGCAAATTAAAGGGAAGGGGTAGCAACCAATTGTTAGTACAACCGTTTCTGGAAAGTGTGTTATTGTTTGAATAAATTATAATTCATTGTTAACTTCTACAATTTCGTAACAGAAGTATGGTGTTCAATCACTGCTCGTGTAAGCCCCCAACATTAACTGCAACTCTGTTACGAAATTGCACGAGAAAGTTATAATGAATTAATGCTTGTTCAAATGATATCACACTATTTAGGAACAGTTATACTGACAATCCTTAACTCTGTCACTCTTTCTTGAGTTTAGGGGGCACTTTAAGTAAATCCATTAGGCCTTGCCTAATTTTTGAAAATAGAGTCACATAAAAATTGCATAGATATGATTGCTTGCCTCATTGTATGCCTGCATATTTTTCGAACACACTGGATTACTAGGATCTATGATTTCATATTCCCCTTTACAGCTAACCTTCAAGGACTGCATTGTAAATATACAGGTCAATCAGAAAATCACGGATAATTTTACATTGTAAGAATGCATGTGACAAATGACAGTGTTCTGAGATATCAATAGGTAACAAACAAAAGAAATAAGTTACCTCATAGAGTTCATCAGAAATCAGCCCCATCCCATAAGCAAACGGAACTCTATAGTTTAGAATTCCTAAAGCTTTCGTCACTGGATTTCCAAGTATGTATCCCTGAAGCCATAAATGGAAACGTCTCAGTTTTAAACTCAGGATGGTAAATTTTTCTCCAAATAGTATGTAAACAATCAAGATTAGGTAGACTAGAAAAGAGAAGATCATCAAAGGTACAGACCTTAAGATCAATACGTGGTTCAATGCCGTCCTCGTTTCCTGGAAGAACACCAAAATACATGTAAGTTTTAGTGCCTTACTAGTCATAGAGCAACAAAGCATTGATCCTATACTCTCTGTATTTAGCAAACTTGAACTGATCATCTTGTGGCAGGAGATAATGTAGAACTCTGAACTGGTCAAAGAAACATTTTCTTGCTTTATCCTGGAGCGTCTTATAACTTAAACGTATTGACAGAAAAGAATAAAAAGCCAGCAAATTTCTGAGGGAACTTTTAACCTTTTTTCCCCTCTTAAAGCTCTGCATTATGTTAATAAAACCCATTTAGCTTAAGGTGGCAACTATATTCCTACCTAAAGAGACTTAGCATATACTACAAGCTTACAGAAAGCATTTATAGTATATTCAGATCTCTTACAATGCCTACGTATCTCTATATAACAATTTCAATAATCAGATTGTAACACAACCAAAAAACTTCCCCAGGGTAAAGAGCCACATTGAAAAAATCTTACCATTTGATATAAGTTGAGTTAATATTGGAACAGGAATGCCCCCATACGAGATTCCACTAACATAGAATGGATTCGACTTGTACTCTGGGTGATCATGTAGCCACTGCAGTATAATCAAATATCAAAACCAATCTTGTAAAAGGTAAACATCTTTTTAACAATAATTTCTTTCCCATTTCAAGGGAAATCAAGCTTTTAACTCAATGTTCAAATGGGTAAAAACGCAACAAATATCGCCCACCCGAGCCTCTATAATTGACAGTTGTAATTGCACTGTGTACTATAGGCACTAGCAAACCAATTGTACACATTAAGATACAACAACATGCAAAAAGACAATAAATTGCCTCGCTTATTGAAATTTGTACCCAAAATTGAATTGTAAGCATCAAATTCAAAATTAGTCATCTTCCACTATCTTTTCAAGGTAAAACTGTAAGTTTATTGATATGGGACAAGTTTGTACAAGAGATAGAATATCTCATTATACATGTTAAACAAATTATCATAGGAGCCTGTATCAAAACATTTCACTAACTAAACACTGTGAATGGGATATTCCATTCTAGAGATTGCCAAGTTTCATGAGACTTTGGGATCTTTCCCCATGCAAGAGCCACATGCCTGACCTCCTCCTCTACTCTAGCTTCCATGACGCTAACTGCCAAAACTACTGTTAGATTCATGAGTAAAAGATTACGTCCACATTGATCCGAGAGATGGAGAAAAAGCGGTTAATATATAAGTAAGGGCCCGAGATCAATGACTTAAACTTTTGGGTCAGGGTTGGGTTCCTGACTTACATATTGGGCTTTTTGATGAGCTTTCTTAACGTGTTTCACCTATCAACTACCATAGCCAATTATTATTGATGCAACTTTTATTCATCTTCCACTGTCAACTGTTCTATACAATCAAAACTGTGTTCATAGAGAACTTGAATCCAATGGAGGCAATTTTGGGCAGAGCCATGCAGGATTCCACTATTCAGAAGGAAAATAATTAATGATAGTACACTGGTCTTTTTGCATAATAAAGGGTCTAGGGACAAATATGGCATTTTCCTGATTAGTAATTGTCCAACGTTCCATGAAACCTTACGATTCATTAATTAGCTGACTGATGGGCGTGTACCTTCCTGATAAATTCATAAGCTTGATCAGAGGCTTGTAAATCTGAAGATTGAGAAGCTTTTGCAGTCTTAGCATAAGAAAAACCAGTTCCAACTGGCGAATCCAGAAAGATGATGCTTACAACCTAACAAGGAACAAGAAATGATTCTCAATCTTGCAGTCAACTCGAATTCTTAATCTTGAAAATTAGGTTTGTTTGGATAAAGATTATTTGAACATTATTTCAAAAAAAAAATTTTGAAACCTTATTTATATATGTATCGCAGTAACCTTTTCATCTAGAATACATCACATAATAATAAATACTACGTAACGCTTCTATGAGTCTAAGATATAAAATAAAAGAAAAGAGAAACTCAATTCTTGAGTTTACCTTGGTCCAAGTATAGGGATTTAATACCAACTTGGGCAGAGCGCCTTCCAACGACAATGGCTCGAAAGTTACTGGTCCTGCAACAGAAAATCACGGGCCAGTGACTTGATCAAATGCTGGCACTCCAGTTTATCAGTCATCATCACTTGAACATTAAAGACAAATAAAGATTATGACTCCATTTGAATTAGCTGGTTTTAGGAATGTTTTTCAAAAGTTTTATTGTAGCAATGCATATGAAAAAATATTTAGGTGTGTGCTTTTGGAGCTTAGTTTATATTTTGGGCTTTTCTATGTGCATCTTTAATTTGATGTGAATGTGTAGTTAGTTATTGTATGGATGTTTGTAGCAGTTGCTACTCGCGACAAATAAAATTAATACTTTTACCCAAAAAACAAAACAAAAGACCTTACACAGAGCTTCATCAACCAGACAACGTCTTTTGTCTTTTTTGCAGAGTTTCAAGTACGAAGTGTGAATGGAATCGAAATCAGTAATTCGAAATTTTGAAATCGATATTTTTTTGGAATTTTGGCATCAAAATTTCTTATTCGAATTCAATTCGAAATTCAGTAAATTCCAATTTCACCGAATTCAGGAATATAAAATTATTATTATTATTATATAAATGTTATATTACATACACATGAAAAATGATTTTAAAATCGAAATAAGAATTCCGAATTTCGATTTGAAAAATTCTATTACTGAATTTGAACCAAATTTGCATAATTCAAAATCAGAAAACCGATTTCAGTTCCAAATTCTGAATTACTGATTTCGAAAATTTCGAATCCGATTCAAAATTTTTCAATTTTGCTCCCTCCTAGTTTCAAAATTCTACAAAATCAAGAACAAAAAAGTGCCGCAATTATTTTTTTGGTGACACCTAATGCAAAGTGTAAGGCATTAGAATTCACCTGTCCCAAAGAAAAGTGCAATAAATGAGCTGCAGCCAGGGCCTCCATCTAACCAAAGGATAAGAGGATCCGATCGAGGATTTGACTCTGACTTGATAAAAGCGTAGAAGAGCTGCACATCCGCTGATTCACCAACTCCAATATACCTGATAATATCAGAAAATGGATCAACTATTTCTTCTAAGTTTTGATCAATGTTAATTTCTAGTGTTATTATATATATATATATATATATATATATACATGTTATACTTAGTGGCTCACCCGGTTTCGAGTTCAAAGGGGAGGGGTCCTTCAAATCCTGGAAGAAACTTAACTATGGAACCAGCCATAGCAAGGTTTGAACATGCTTGAACATAAACTAGCAGCAAGAACAGGTCGCAGAAGATAGGATGCCTTAGGAGCACCTGCAACTTCTCCATAGAGCTTGGCCTATCTCTCGTTTAGGGCACTAGGCAGAGCAACTTTAGACTCCAGACACTTGGATAGAGTTCTTGGAACTTTGGAACTCTAACCCACAAGCTGCTATGTCTACAGAGAATCGCCTTATCGGAGCCGCAAATTTAACTGACCCTAGCAACACAAATGTCTTGTTTGCCAACTCATGCATTGCCGGATCGAACTATCATTCGAAATGATAGCTTTACTGTAAAGGGGCATGGAAAAGACTTAGCACCGGTTTTCAAAGATGGTAATTACGTTACATTACTTGGTCAAATGGTGTGTAATACAATTTCAACTATTAAATTTTTGAAAACTAAGTTTACCTAAATTTTAACCGTATATAAATAACTGTCCAAATGTTTGCGAAAAGAAGAAATCTGCCAAGTACCAATGAATGATCGATCAAAACAAAGCAACTCATCAGAAGAATTTATCAAATAAAAAACAAAGAAAGGTCTCCCTATCCTTTGAGCTCTCTCATTCTAACGACTTAAAATATGTTTCAAGCAAATTATAAATTATACAATGCTAAAATCCCCGCACAAGATAACTTCGTTATGGATATTAAAAAATTAATATACGAGTTTGGTTTATTAAAGAATTTTTTAAGTTGCTACCCAACTTTCAAGTTACATGCACTTTTCTTTACCAAGTGTCATACTTAAACTTTTCTTCTTAAAAGGTGGCGTAAGGACGAAATAAAATTTACCTTGTTATGAAAATTGCCTTATTTTTGTTTCAAGTAGTAACATGTAATTAGAATGAGGGAAGAGCTCCCTGCTACGTGAGAAATGTCATAATACGGTTGCGTCGGAATTCAAATTAGATTTTTCTATTATTCTCACATATCGAGTTTTGTCTTTATAGATATAGATTTAATAATTGAGTCAAACCACATTAATCTTGTATCTACTCGAAGTTTCATGTTTTTTATTTGCTCCCTTTAAATTGTCATGCACTTAATTTTTCAATGATTCTTCGTTTGCTCTTGGATCTCAGCATCTGGTATAATATCATAACTAGGTTTTGGTTAATTATTGATATTAAGTGAGTTGCGGTAATTTTTAATTCAATAATTTAATAGAAAAAGAATATTCATGTCAAAAAGTCTTGGCATTGAAGGGAAAGGGTCGAAAGACAACAAACATAGAGGATATTTGACAGTAAAGTTGGGCAAGTGATTTAGAGGACACGGAAAAACATAGAGTCCAATGTTAGATTAGGATGTAATTTAGTGGAAATGTTCTTAACAATTTCGAATGGTATGTACTTGATGTTGGATGTATTTCAGCTTTGTTGTTTGAGCGGTATGACACGTGCATCAAAAAAATCCAAAAAAAAGAATCTAACTCTCATGCATCCCGAGACTCTCAAAGTTACGAGGTTTTCATTAATGGTGGAATTTTAAAAAGCACACATGGGCGAGACAATATTGTGAAGGTAAGAAGTATGGCGATTTTTTTTATAAAAAAAAAAAAATTTTTGTTACTTGATTACCTCAATAGTTGGGAGCAGAATTAAAAAAGGGATCCAAGATTACTTACAAGTTGTAAGTGCTAGTGAAAAGGAAAATCCTACAAACTTAAGTCAGCTAAAGGTTGGACTCGGATTAGCTATGTATGGACGTTACAACAACGTAATAATTCGGTATGTAAAACTACACATCAAGCTTTTTGGTGGAGATTATTAGGAAATTACTTATATTGTTTAGGCAATTTTTATTTTGTGTGACAAGTAAATAGTTTCTAGTAATTTATATGTATTTGGAGTAGTTGCCAAGAAATTTTGTATTTATATACGTTTGGAAATCAGGTAAGTTATTTTTTATTATTACTGAAATATTTGTCAAGTAATATATCCTATAAATTGAAGGGGACTGCCATATCATAAATTAAAGTACACAAAAAGGAGTCATATGTCATAGATGAGAGTGAGAAAAAGGACTTTGTTATATGAGAAATATTACACAAGGTTTGGGTTTAGAATTCAAATTGTATTTTTATATGAACTTTTTTCATAATAAAGAATGGGTTATTACTATGAACATGTTAAATCTTTCCTGTCAATTGTATTTTCTTGTTTTTGACTCATTTCCTTGAATTGCTATTAACTTGATGTTTTATTAGTTGCTTATTTCGTGCTTGGATCCCAATAATAGGTTAGTCGATTTCAATTTTCTTTTTTGGTAAGATAAAAGTTTAATCATTGCTCATTGCAGATTTGGGGACCAACAATGAAGACTTTCCTAGTTTTTGTCAAAATATTTCTTTGACGTTAATTGGCAAAATCGGTTTTAATTTTTTTGTCCTTTGTTTTCGTTTTGCTTCAAATTATCGTGGGCCAATTGCTGTTCATGTATGAGGAATGCGAAAACTCCGTGCAATTATAGTATAGTTCTATGTGAGGTCCAAATCCAATACCATAATTGTGGCCTTACAACTGTAGTACAATTCTCGGTCAGTTCCCGAACCTGTCTCGCATGCAAGTTTTTAGTCTAATTTTTAATAGACAAGTTTTTTAACTATTTTGTTTACGGTAATCCTCTATAAACATCTTAAAATTTTTAATGTACACGTCCCGTAATATCTAAGAACACGCAAATTTTTCACTTTTTCCATCATTTTCTTCCTTCTCCCCCACCTCAACCCGCCATTGTCGGTCAGCCGATGCCGACGTCACCAGCTTGCAACCTTCTTGTCCGCCCCTCTTCCCTATTCTCTCCCTCCCCCCACGTCCCTCCCATAGTTCATCAGAATTCCTCATAGAGTTCATCAGAAATCAGGCCCATACTATAAGCAAACGGGACTACATAGTAAAAAATTCCATGAACTTTAGTCATTGGGTGTCCAAGTATGTATCCCTGAAGACAGAAATGGAAATGTCTCAGTTTTAACCTCAGGATGGTAAATTTTTCTCCAAATAATATGTAATCAATCTAGCTTATGTAGACTAGAAAAGAGAAGATCATCAAAGGTAAGTTTTAGGGCCTAAATAATTAATCTTATTGTCATAGAGCTACAAATTGTTGATCTTATGCTCTTTGTATTTAGCAAACTTCAACTGATCATCTCGTGGCAGGAGGTAACATAGAACTTTGAACTATTGAGGTCCAACACGAAAGAGTACAAACGCAATGAAGGTATAAAGGATCCCATAAACTCGCATCCTAAGTATCTCCTAAATGAAAGTTTTCAAAGAAACATTTTCCTTTTTTATCCCAGAGCGTCTTATAACTTAACATATTGACAGAAAAGAGTAAAAAGCGAGAAAATGACAGTTTTCATCCCTAAAATTGATGTCATAGATATATTTCATTCTCAAACTTTTTAACATAACACATTAGTATTTAAACTATCAATTATTGACCAATTTCATCTTCAAATGAAAAATTAATCAATTTAAACACTTGAATGAAATGTTGCTTATCGGATGAAAGGTTGAAGTTATTCCAACCTCGGCCCGATGTGAATGGTAAATTTTGAGTTTATTTTGTAACGATTGTGGAAGCGACAGGATATTTGGTTATAAGTGTGAGGGAAACCTTAACTTTTGGGATAGCTTTTGTGATGAGAAGGCCCAATAACACCCAACACTCGGGAAGGCAACAAGGGACACCCGCCCCCCATGGGTTGATGTGTTGAATTTTTGTAAGTTATTGTGGAAGCAAATAATGACAGGATCAATTTTTTATCATTCTCTAGCAACCATCCCGGGAGGAGCTAGCAGAAGTAGGAGCAAGGGAGAGAGGAGCAGGGGCAAAGGATGGGGTGGGTGTAGGGGGAGATGTTTGGCAACAGGGCAGGAGATGGGAGAGGGATCCCCTAGTCCCATTGCCATCCCTATCCAGCATTGTTATCGGAGCGTAGTACTGGCAACTCCTCCTACTAGACAATTAAATGCAATGTTGTCCATCGAATAAAAGGTTGATATTGTTCCAAGTTAAGACCCAATATGTGAGGGGGAGATAGTTGTGAAAGGTGCAGGATGCCTGGTTAATGTGTGAGGGGGAAACAACACCTAACAAATTTTAACTATATCTATGAATGAACTAACATGTATTGAGATTTAAGAGTACAATTCCTTCTGCCCCATTGGTACGCTGGACCTACAAATTTTAAGTTTCTTGTGTAATTTTTCAATCATATCTCATCCAAACTCATTTTTTGGACAAATTGGACCACACAGGTCGGTTCAACCGACTGAAACAGAAGCAAATATGGGACCAATCTAGTTGAAAGGATATAAAATAGGTTAAAATCGGATAAATCCCATAGTGGAACTTAAGCTTGCTAGAGATTGAAATATAAATTAGACTAACGTACATAATCTTCTTTATCTTGCTGAAAAATTGTCCACGGTTTCATTGTATGTTTGACTCCCAGTTACAATTCGTCCATGTTTTCACTATAAGATTGGCTCTCTATTATAATTCGTCAACGTCTTCATTGCATGGTTAATATCATATTTTACGCCAATCACTACCCGCCAACTTTCCATGTCTTCCGTGTAGGACTCAGATCTTGTAGTATTTGTGATTGACCCTGTGTCTCAATCCATTAGATCAAATAACTTTGCCTCCACAATACTCTAAATTTTGTGTGAACTAAGTATGTGCTTATTTATTACCAACACTCTCAAAATTCTCAAAAGCATATGTTTTCAGATCTTGATGTTAATAGTCTAGAACTACATCAATATCTATTAGATCATTGTGAAATTTATTAAAAGGATATTGGAAAAGTAAAAATTAGATACTCCGAAGATTTTCCAAAAGTTATGAATCAACGCATAAGTACTCAATAAACCCTAATGAAGAATACGACATATGAAACAATACTGCATAAAAGTTTAATAGTTTAATTAACTAAGATTAAGACTCTAAGAATTGGAGGACTTGGATTTAAATCCTTCTTTCCCCTTCCCCCTACTCGTTTCTTACATTCCACCCCTCTCTTGTCTAAAAATAATAATAATAATAATAATTAACTTGCCTACTAAAGAATACAACATTCATATTTGTCCCAACATAAAAACGTGTAATTAAATCAATTAAGGGTAAAATTTGAAGAAAAATCTAAAGAGTTCGGGTCAAGGCAGGAATCTTCCTTAACTTTAGAGTTAATTTTTGTATAGAAAGGAAAATATGGAAAGTTGATGGGGTTAAAAAAAAAGGTGCGGTTCGGAGAGAGAACAAGAAAGGGTCGCATGACCCTTCCTTACTGCTAGGTCGCTGGTACAACATCGACCACCTCTTGGCTAAACAAAGGCCGGCCTTTGGCCAGCTATTTGATAGGGAAGCCGCGGTAGATCAAGACAGTAGCAGCAGCAACCGCTGCGACTGTTGCACATGGCAGCGGCAACAATATCAGAGAGAGAAAGAGAAGCCGCTGGTAAGGAAGAAGAAGGTGATGATAGTGATGATTAATGGTGGGTTTCCAAGGAAGTATCCCTAAAGCATCAATTTAACAACGCCGCGACATGTTACCAAGAAGTATAATTATGTAAAATCTAGATAGTGATTTTTGGAGCCGGAATAGAAGATGTAACTTTGCGCCTAAGTGTTTTTATCTTGCTACATAGATTAAGGAGAAAGAAGGTTATGACATATATAGATGTTAAGATGTCACGACCCCACCTCCCCCTAAGGCGAACCAGAGGGTTCGGCGGGCCGCCTGCCCAACTCTCGCCGGGACTCAGTCGTTCACTACAATCCTCAATTGAATTTCAAGATATATATATCAAATATACATCAAAGGTTCCCAAACTTTACATATCAAAACCGAAACGTCCACGCTTCCGCTACGCCACTCTGATCCTTAATACCAACCATTCACACGGAGAACTTTAATACAAACGTTTCCTTCGCCTCGAGCCCTGTGGAGGGGAATAAAATATTTTTTTGGGGTGAGCTAGAAGCTCAGCGAGTAACCAGTAAAATCAGTTTCACAATCGTTCATTTCAATAATGTCATTTCAATATGGAGTATCAATAATTCAAGAAACATTTACAATGGAAAGCGATAGTAACATTCATGAAAAGGATACGTTCGTTCTCCTGTCATTTCATTGCATTTTGGTTTCATTCGTGCATTCATTCACCCCGTCCCTGGCTTTTGGCCAGGCTCCACCAACCTACAAGGTAATACTCGAGTATACCAAACGTTCACCCAGGTCCCTAATCGTCCGACCGAGTCCGTTTCTGGCTCGAGACGACCGGTAACAAGGGACAATGGCCAGTTCAGCCCAAAAGGCTTACATTCATGCGCAAGTAGCATTTAATCATTTATCATGAAAATTTCACATTGATTTAGGTCGAGTGCGATAAAATACACACTCGCCTAGAAAGCTCGTTTTGGAAATCATTCAAAGCACGTAACACGTTATCAATCAATAATACAAGTCATGAAGTCAAGGAAATATATCAAACAAGGAACACTTTCATATAAGCACGCATGATATGCAAGAAAACAGTTCAAAAGTAGCTTTGGAAACAGTTCAAAAGTAAATAATGTAAGAAACATTTCACAAGTACTTTGGAAATAGTTTAGGGTCACTCACCTCCATGGCTCAGAGATCATCCATTAAATATCATTGCCTTGCTCAAATCCAAGTCTTAGATCACAAACTCAATGCAAACAAATCCCTTCAAAGTTCGGACAGCACTTCCCCTGAATTTACTTACTTTTCCAGCCATCACGGCTTCATTATATCCTCAGCCAGTCCCAAAGGTACACACACAACAACAAGTTCATCCAATAGCCATTCAGCAAGCTCCAAGTAGTACCAGTCAAGCTAGGAAAAAGTCCGGAAATGAAAGTTAAACGCAAAACCAGAAAAACAGTTTTGGACGTCATTCTGTGGTAATGGTGCCAAAAGCACTACGATGGTCGGATGAAGATGCAAGACCCACCATTTCGAAGCTAAGAACCAGGGCTACAACAATGTAGAAGGTCACTCAGTCCAAATCCCAGCACAACTAAGTCATATATGCCAAATACCAAACCAGAACCGTAATTGCAGGTTTACAAATTACACTATGCTGTAATCAGTACAACTCAGTCTAAACAGGTCCAAATACAGAAATTCCAAAGGCATATGGTAGCTAGGACATCAAGCTAAATTTCATCAGAAGACCTCAACACCCAAATCCAAAACAATTCCAGTCAAAACAACCCATTTCAGACGCAGTTCTAACATCCTGATGAACCCAGAACAGCAATAGTAATTTCGGCTTATCTCATTCTACACTACTCCAATTGACCTAAAATTTTACAGGCACCCTTAAAACATCAATACCTACAATTTTCATGTTTTGAACCAAGGCCAATTCGGCCTCTATCTATGACCTAAAAATTCGGACAGAATGTTCATCACAAAACCCTCACTTTTCAATTTTTGGTCCAAAACAGAAATTAGTTGCAATTAATCACTTTTTCCACCTCCTAGAGTCATTAAACATCATTTCCAATCATCATACATATCCACACCATAACAATCATATGAGAACAGAAAAATCCTAATTAAATATAAAACTTCACTAATTTCAACCAAAATCATGAAATCATCCATAAAATCACTTATTCAACCACCACCAATCACTAATTGAACATTATCAAGATCAAAGGAAGAATTCCCTAGTTACTCACCTTGCAAGCTCAAGAAAGTAAGCAACTTAGCACCAATTTCTTCCAAACAACTCCACAACCAACCTCAATATCACCAAACTAAGAAGTTCTATGGAAAAATTTGAAGATTAAACGGTTGAATTGAAAGATTGGACAAGATTGGAGCTTGAAAATTGAGAGAGTTTTCTTTCCTTTGTTCCTAGCAAGAAATTCGGCCAAGAGCTTCAAAATAAGAAGAATTTTGGGTCAATTTTGGTTTAAATGGTAAAGGCATGAATAGTGGTCAAAAGGTCAAAAGGTCAAAAAGGTAAGAATAAATCCTCAAGTGACACATGTCCTCTTCATTAATTGCTTGCCTAACTTTTTGTCTCTCTTACACAAATATCTTAACACATTGTAAAATAATATCACTTAATACAAAATTCCAACAAGTTGTCAAAAATATAATGCATTTACCGCACTTGCGGGTCCCACGTCCAAAATACGCTTTTAATTTCTAAAAAACTAACCGATACTAGAGAAATCATTTTAAAACTATTTTTGCTCATAAACTTTATCTGGGGAATTTTTCTAATCAAGAAAATGTAGAAAAGGCGGGCGTTTAAAAAATAAACCCTAGAAAAGTAGAAAATTTCCGGGTTCTCACACTTATACTTTTCGGGGCGTCACATAAGATCAATATATGGCTCAATCCTAGCATCGTTACCTGCAATGACACCAAAATGAATCAAAATTTATGAGATAATTTTTCATGTATTCATGAAACAATAATTTGTTGCTTCTATTTTTGTTTTCAGCAACTTGAACGGATCATCTTGTGATTGGAGATTAAATTATCTGAATTATGAGATCCAACTTGAAGGAGTAATGCCATCAAGATATAAAAAAAAATCCCAGAAAATTGCATCCCTAAGTATCTCCTAATTAGATGAAAGTTTTCTTCTTTACACTTCATGACTACTTCTTCATCAAAGGTGAGGAGGAGAAAGAAAAGGGAAAGATACCAAGAGAAAAGAATAAAAAGCTTAAAAACTCCTTAGTAAAGTTTTTAATTCATTTTCCTCTTAAAACTCTGCCTATCAGGTGCAAGCATGAAATATCCCTAGCTAAGAGGCTTTTCAGATTCACAAGTTTATAAAAGAGCATTAATAGTGAATTTGGATCTCTTTAGAAGGCTATATATCCGCATAATTGCTACTCTCAGTTTGAAACTTAACTGTTAAACTTGCCAAAATCGAGAACTAATGGAGTCCTTATAGAAACGTCACTGATTTTGTTACTGAATTCACAGCCAAGTCAACCAACTTAACATGGACACAAAAATAAGTGGAGATTTTCGTCTACATGCATGACAAATAGATTAGCGGTTAGGGTTTTTCTTATAGCGGTTGTCATTTTGTTAAAGCTCTCCCATCATCAATTTTCTTTTTCTCTACCAGAGGAAACTGTCATTAGCAAACTACATTGCACGTGGTTGGAATATCCTCAGAGAGAGAGAGAGAGAGAGAGAGAATAGATCTCAACCGTGTACTTTAATTTCTCTTTTTTGCTTTTTGGATCGATCAGAATAGTTTAAATTTTGCCAACAAAATAAATTTTCGAGAAGTAGGGTTCAGATAATGTTACCTAACAATAACATAACACATACTTTTAATTGTTAATAATCTTATTATTTCATGTCATTGTTATGAAATTATATAACTTGTGGCTTGTATACAATGAATTATAATTTGTCACTAAAGCTTTGTACCATTTAGAAATTGGTTTGCGCAATCATTTTTGCCCCAAAATTTTCTTCTTCTTTATTTAAAGCTAATTGATAGGTTGCAATTTTATCATGTATTTTATTATTAACTTCCCCTATTACCTGACCCGATGTGGATTAATTATTAGATTCTACTCACTTTTTATAATTTGCATTTATTTCAGGGAGTAGATCAAAAATACCACAATCAATGCCAATTTGACAATCATCGAGAAAGAATTCAAATAGAAGGCATGCAGGGGCATTTTTGGGAACAAAAGAGACGCAAGCCCTTTTTGGTCATTCGGCCGAAGTCTTCCTCTAAAAGAAATGGGAGCCGCCGCACATGGCGAGGCTTATTAGATAGAAATTAGAAATGGCAGGAGGGGAGCACTACTCTAGAGCTTTAGCTTTGACTTTTCCTTCCTTTGCTTCCTAGTAGTTTTTGTCTTCTCAGATGTCAGGAGCAATTGAAGCATTGAATCATTTCCCTGTAGCTTTTTCGTTTGATTTTTCCTTGTGATCTGTCGTGGATTCCTCCTGCCACATAATGGCCGCAGCTATCACTTCAGTTTTGTATGGGTTTTTCTCATCAACAATGAGCTAAACCCCTTTGTCTAGTCAAGGAACAACGGATGCTTTGGTTCGCCTAAAAATTGTGAGATCAATTTAATTTAATCTTTTTCTTTTATTTATTGGTATTCGCATGTTCCTTGATTGCTATGCTTATGGTTATTTAAATTAATTGATTGTATTGGATCCGGATAATTAGTTAATTTGACAATCTATTGTCAATTAGGGCCTTTAAATCCGTAATTATTTAATTGCCTTGAAATAGTGACAACTAGCACGATTAGATTTGTGTCAGGGGGATGCGCGGGCTAATCTAAAATAACTTGGTAGTGCGTTATTTGGTTAGAATAGGGCTCCTTTAATACGTAAGGCAATTGAGAAATTAAATCTTACGGGCGTACCTAGAATTATTTCCTAATTAGAGCAGTAATTAACGGGCGTACCTTAGTCATCGATACAGTAAGGAGGGGTTGACTGTCATCGCTTGTTTGGCAGTTATAACCTATTTATTAATAAATAATTGAAATTGCTTGTGCATCGATGATCAATTAGGTGAACCATTGCTGAAGTTATTTCTTGGCTAGATCTTTAATTATTATTACCTTGATTTTAGCGAATTGCCATTTGATTTTTAGTTGCCTATTTTATTTGATTTTTAATTGTTTTCTTGTTTTAATTGTTTTAGACCTTCAATTATTGTTACTCTAAGTTTAGTGAATTGTCATTTAATTTCTAGTTAGTTATTTATATTTATATTTTTATTTGAATTTCTTTGATTGTCACCTTCTGCACAAAAACACCTCCTTTGTTACTGTGAATTTGAAAAGAAACAGTAACACCCAGTTCCTGTGGATTCGACCCTGCTTGCCACTATTTACAAAAATTAACTTTAGTTGAGCAGGTTTTTATTATTGCACAAGCTGATAACCTGTCACTAATTTTCTTGTCTTCTTTTTTTTTTGGATCATTTAGAAATTTTCTTTTAAGTATGAGCCATTTCATAATTTAAGTTGTATTTAATATGCTACTTACAGATAGGATACAAGATAGACCCCCTCTAGCCGATTCTAAATCTTTGGCCATGTACCGATACCCTAGTTTTGAAAAATTCAAAATCGCCCAGATGCATAGACTCATATGACATTGTACGGTCTGGGCACTGACGGAAACATTTTCAGACAGAAGAGAGAAGATTTGGGGTAAAGGATTTAGGGAAACTATAACAATAATCTGAACGGGTAGTTGCTAGATATGCTTTCCTGGCAGTTTTTTTTTTTTTTTTTTAAATCTTCGATGACCTTGAGTTCTTTTTTGTTTCTATTTTTTTATGTTGACTCCTTTATAGCTTGATATCCTTTATAGGGCAATAAAGAATGTATTGTTAGTTATATTTGGTTTCTGAGGGGTCATGAGCTACTGGAAGGAAATGATTTTCTTTAGCATTTTTTTGTGATGCAGCTATTGGGATGGATCCCTGAATCTTTGGTACATAATTTCTGAAACTCACCTTCCAAACAGGCCCATAATTTCTGGTATTTTACAGGATGTAGATAGTTCCTTTTTCTGTAATTGTTTTCCAGCTAAATTTAAAGATAGTACTGTTGGTGGCCTTGACCCTTCTTCCCTTAATCTAACACGTTGGCCTCGCCAGTTTTTAGAATCTTCCTAGGACCAGTTATAAGGTTGATAAATTCTGGAAAAAAAAAAAACAAAATCATGGTTGCAGAATGGCTTTGATACTAGAGGTACAGGATATATAAATAAGGGATGAAGCATGCTTGGAGAGGTATATTTGTGTGACAGATGGCAGAGATAGACATTAAACGAAGATGTCCTATAGTCAAGTGATGTATGATATACAAGTTGACATTTTGACAAAAAAAAAAAAAAAAGAAGTGATGTATGATACTTAGCCTTAAAAGTGGATTTTGATTGTTATAAGCATAGGTATCAAACAAACTCGTTTAATTAAATTTATCCATATCCGTCCATGAATAGAAGGATATTGGTATCTTAAGTTTTTGTATATGGGTATAAATAGATTATCCCATAATACTCATTTAATAAATGTGTATTATTGGGTAACGTATCAAATCCAATTAATCCATTTGGAATTGTCTTTCCCTAAATCTCCTCTCTTCCACCACCCATTTTTTTTTCAGATTCTTCATTTTGTCATGTTGTTAACTACTTTTGTTTTATTATTATTATTATTTATGAATTTTATCTTATCATTTTATTTTCTCTTGGTTTGTTAATTTACTCATTTTTCACCATTATCAATTCATGACAAGTTTTAACATCTTTTCCTACTTTTTCAAAATGAAATTTTAAATTTACACATGAAAAAAATATTAAGAGTTCAAAATTTTTGAATCAAGTTTTTATATTAACTTTTATAGTACTTAGATCAAATTTTTATATTCTTATTGTTCAATTATTAAATAATATGTAATTTTGCGACATAGAGTACGGATGAAAAAAAAATTGGTAATTAGGCTTATTGAACATTATAAGTAAATATTTAGAACTAATGATGGGTGCAAAGGGTGGTACAAATTCATAACATAGTTTACAAAAATGAATTTAAATGAGTTTATGAAAAGTTAAAATAAATGGGTTATAAATGGATAATTGGGTTACCCAATTCATTTTTTGACTTATCCATTTATATCCATCTAATTAAATAGGTATAAATAGGTTGACTCGCTTATACCCATTACCCATTTTAACCAACCCAACCCACCCAAGTCACCCATTTTGGCACCTCTAGTTATAAGAAATTAGGAAAGATTGTTGCTTGGAAGTATTTTGATCAGTTCTATTTTTTTCCCCTTCTAGTTTACTGTCTAATGTTCCTTTGCTTTATTTACTTCAAAAAATGCTAATCGATACATTGGCAATGAGGAAAGGGATGTTTTCCTTTAATTATTCATTGCATTTTCTCTTTGAGAAAAGTGAGAGTTGAATATGAGGTGGAAATACAGTGGAGATTAAACTTGGTTTTTCTTCTGGGGAAAAAGAAAGTTTTTAGGGGCTGTTGGGAATTGAGAAGGACGAGTTAAATATGATGTGAATAGTCACTTAATTTTTTATCATTTTAGAGGTTTCTGCAATTTCTTTGTGCAAGATTGTAGCATGCTATAAAAACAAGACGCTGGACAATAAGCCCATCCAACTGATACACGTTAGATAGTACTAGCTGAAAAGCCTAGGCTCAACTTCTTCTTGTTTTAGGAAATGGAGAGAGAAGAAAATAGTCATTGTGGTAATTCCAAACTGATGCTTGAAGTGTTTTTTGTGCACGCTTCTCATGATAGATGTTGGATAGTGTAGGATTATAACTTTTTGCAGCTGAAATTCATTTGAGATACTGTACAGCATAGCTCTTACAGGCTCAAACAAGTATCGTATACAAACAAAGGAATTCTATTATTTAGTCTTTCTTGCGCCTCGTATTGTCTACAGTTTTGGCGTATTGTTTAGTAGTTATCTGATTAAATTCACCCTTTTGATGATTTAAGATGCTTGTCACTCTTCTCATGACTACGATGTTATCCAGTGTGGCACCAAATGATGATTTACCATGTGTTCCTTGTCCTTAGACTTGTACCATGGCTTGATTAATATATAGGAACCTTTGAATTTAGATCCATCTTTTCAAAGATTTATTTTCTGATTTTAGTTAGCTATTTGACTAATTGAACATTCATGAACACTTAAAGACCAAGTCAAACTGCTGATTACTAACGAACATGCAGTGAATCAGCTGAATTAGATTGAACTCTAATTTTCTGTGGTTGCTTCTTAGTAAGAATTGTTCAGATAAGTTATTTATTAGATCATGCAAAACAGCATTAAGATTTTTATGTGTGATGATATAGCTGAAATGTTATCTGGACCAAGGAGTATAAGTAATTAGCTTCATTGAGTCATTTAGAGAAGTTTTTATGTGTGAGCGAAGTCAAATAATTTTTGTTCTAAAGCAAGGTATATTAGGCAGTTGCACTATCTAGACTGACCATTCATTTCTGAACCTCATGCCATAGATCTCCTAACTTTTTCCCTCTCTTCCTGATCTGCATGCTTCCCTTCTCTCCCCTACTGTATTCCTTTCTGTTGAAAAAGGGGTACCAGTGTAAGCACTCAATATCAGAGTTAGTTTAGAACAAATTACTTTTTTTTCAAGTACTAGTTAAAATAGAAATAAATCAAATCACTAAGTAATAGTGTCAATAGTAATAATAGAATGCAAGAAAAATAAAAGGCACGGGACACCAAGATTTTTTACGTGAAAAATTCAAATTGGAAAAAATCACGAGATCTAATCCGATCAAAAAATCTCCACTATTACAATAATAAAAATATACAAATCTTTTTGGAACATTCAAATGGCAATAATATCATTAATATCAACCAGCTTAAATCGCTACAAAATCACCTCCAAAAATTACAACTGTCAAAAAATTGGATTTAAAAGGGTGTTATAAAACGAAGAAGAAATCCAAAATTTGAATTAATAGATGAGTAGAGTTTGACAAGAGAATCGCGTGGATAAAATTTCGTCTCAATTAAGTTTTCAAATCGCCCTCCAATCAAGACCTTAAAGTTATTTCTCTCTCTAGTTTCTTCCCAAATTTCTCTCTTTTCATTTCTCACCGAACAAAGAAAAGTAGCGGCTGCCTTTTTCTTCCTCAGTTGATTTCTCTCGACTGAAACTTTTGTCCTTTCTTCAAGAAAGTAAGGTCAAGTTTTCCAAATCCAATTTGACTTCAACCTAATGGGATTAATTTTGTAGTTTCGCCCACAAATGGGTTGGCCCACACCCAGCAATCTCTCCTTCCAACTCATTTGGGGGCATAGTCAAACCTGTTTCCTGTCTGGAAAATAAGAGTTTTTCCTTAGGCAATGCCTTGGTCAGCATATCAGCAGCATTGTCATTAAAGTGAACTTTCTCAAGTGTCAACAACTTGAAATCCAATACTTCCCGAATCCAATAATATCTCATATCAATATGTTTGGATCGAGAATGAAATGTAGAACTTTTACACAAATGAATGGCACTCTGACTATCACAATAAAGACTATATTTCTCTTGCATCATACCTAACTCTTGAAAGATTTTTGCAACCAAAGAGTCTCCTTACATGTTTCAGTGGTTGCGATATAATCTACCTCCGTACTGAAAAGGGCGATACACTTTTATAACTTACTTTGTCATAATACTTCTCCTCCTGCAAAAATCATCAAGTACCCAAATGTGAATTTTCTATTGTCAAAATCACCTGCTATATCTGTATTGATGTACTCGTTTAATATAGTTTTACCATTACCGAAACACAAACACAATTTGAAAGTTCTCTTGAGATACCTGAGAATCCATTTGACAGCATTCCAATGCTCCTTATCAGGATTAAAGAGATGCCAACTGACTACTCCAACTGTATGAGCAATATCTGGCATGATGCAAATCATAGCATACATCAAACTACCAACAATCGAGACATAAGGAACCTTCTTCATGTCTTCTTTATCTTTCTCACTTGTAAGACACTGCTTGATGCCCAATTTAAAGTGACATGCAAGTGGAATAGAGACTTCCTTAACTTTACTCATATTAAACCTGTTAAGCATCTTCTCAATGTACCTTTCTTGAGACAACCAAAGCTTCCCATTTTGCTTGTCTTGTGAGATTTCCATCCCCAGTATCTGTCTAGCCGGATCTAAATCCTTCATTGCAAAGGATTTATTTAGCTTCTTTTTCAACCAATCAATTTTTATAGTATCACGACCAACAATCAACATATCATCAATATACAATAAGAGAATAATAAAATCACCATCTGAAAAACTTTTCACATAAACACAGTGATCAGATGTAGTCTTGTGATACTCATGGTCTATCATAAAGGAGTTAAATTTCATATACCACTATCTCGGTATCTGTTTCAACCCATACAAATTCTTCTTGAGACGGCATACAAGGTTTTCCTTGTCACTTTTTTTGAACCCCTCTGATTGCTCCATATAGATCTCTTTCAAGTCACTATGCAAGAAGGCTGTTTTCACATCAAGTTGTTCGATTTTCAAATTTAATCTGGCTGCAATACCCAAAAAACTCGAATTAATGTCATTTTTCCACAGGAGAGAAAATTTCTTCAAAGTCTACACCCTTCTTTTGACTAAATCCCTTCACAATCAATCTTACTTTGTACTTTGATTGTGAGCTGTGCTCTTGAGTTTTCAACCTGTAGACCCATATGTTTTTCAGAACTCTCTTGTCCTTAGACAGTTTCATTAAGTTATAGTGTGATTCTCATGCAGGAACACCATCTCCTCTTGCATGACTCGCAACCAATATTCTTTGTCCTCATGCTCTAGAGCCTCATAGTAAAGCTCTAACTCCCCTCCATCTGTTAACAACACATATTCATGGGAATTATATATGCTAGAATGTCTCCTCTCTCTGGTAGATTTCCTAATTTCATCTTGTGGTGGCAGTGGTGGAGTAGGTAGCGTCTCATGCTCAGGTATATCAATATCAGGATCATTACCATCATTCAACATCCTCTTTCGGCTCTATCGCAACTCCCCCTTTATTAAAATCAACAGGTACTAGAATTAGATCTGAATCTGAATTTGAACTAGCAGAAATATTATCTGAGAATTTTGGGTTGTCACCTTTATCAATGTCTTCATTGGTTTGATTTTCATAGAAGACAATATCTCTACTCCTGATCACTTTCTTTTCAACAGGACCATATAACCTATAGTCAAAATTTTTATATCCATAACTCAAGAAAATATACTGTTTTGATTTTATAACAAATTTTGACCTCTCATCTTTGAAAATATAAACAAATGCCCAACAACCAAAAATTCTCAAGTGTTTAAAAGACATAACTTTTTCCATCCATATTCTCTCTGGAATATCACCATCTAGAGGAATTGATGGAGAAAGATTAATCAAATCAACTTTAGTTCTCATTGCCTCACCCCAAAAGGATTTTGGCAATTTAGCATTGGAAATCATACATCTGACCTGCTCAGTGATTGATTTATTCATCCTCTCTGCTAATCCATTTTCTTGAGGAGTTTTTAGTATTGTCTTTTCTAGTCCGATCCTATGGGACTTGCAGTAACTTTCAAACCGTTCCTTGTACTCACCACTATTATCAACACGAATACACTTTAATTACTTGTCAGTTTCTCTTTCAACTTTTTTAGGAAAATTTTTAAATACATCCAAAACCTGATCTTTGAATTTCAAAGCAAAACATCAAACTTTTCTAGCAAAATCATCAATAAAAATTACAAAATAAACAACACCACCAAGAGACCTATCTTTCATATAGCAAACATCAGTGTGCACCAACTCTAACGGATTGAATATTCTAGATGGAGAAAATTTCTAAAATGCGACTCTATGTTGTCTTCCATAAATGCAGTTAACACGAGATTTAAGTACATTACCTCTAATTCAAGGTAGGAGGTACTTGCGAACAAGTGTCTGAATTCTCCTTTCACCCATGTATTCAAGTCGCCTATGCCAAAGGTCAATTTAGGAATCATGAACTGAATTTACTTCTCTCTTCCCCAACTTGGCTTGCATCAAGTAGAGGGTACTCTGCTTCCTTCCTCTGGCAACAACGAGATTTTCTTTGCTGAGTTTTCATTTGCCTCCACCTTGCGAGTTATGGTAACCTTCATCATCAAGTTTTCCTGTTGAAATAAGATTAAGGCGAATATCAAGAACATATCAAGCATTTCTTAAGATCAACTAGTACCTGGTATCTGTGTATCCATGGCATTTTAATTTTTATCTTCAGCTCAGTTAAGCCATAATTAATTATGTATCAGTAATCTGGCACGTTTCTTTCACGGTTTAATGCTTTTGTTGAAGTGCAATGTAAGGTTATTCCATATTTTCTCCAGTAATATCTTCTTGAGGAATTTATCTATCTTTGCTACAACAATTTCTGCTTCAAAGTTAGTTTTAGTTGCTTTCAATTACTTTGTGAAAGTACATCAGAAGCCACGAGTGATGAATCCAAAAAGATATAGCATCAAGTTACAATGCTTCAACCTGCAAGTTGTTAGATTTTCTGAAAATGTAGAGAATACCTCGCTTTACAATTTGTGATTTTGCTATCTAGTGCAGCAGCTAGGTACATCATCATCATCATTGCCAAATTCATGTAATGCAATGGATTTGAAGCCTTTGCATTGCCCTGAAGTTTGAAGCACATTGGATTATCAACCTTATTCTATACAACTCAGTGAATTTTTTCCCCATGTCAAGTGTCATGCATATTCATACTCATACACAAACAAAAAAAAATAATTTTGCATGTCATGCTGGATAAAAGAAAAATATACCAAAATTCAAGGGTAAAATACACGGAACCCCCTTATGGTTTCGCGAAAAGACACCTTACCCCCCTATCATTTAAAAACCTACACATAAACACCCTAAATTTCATAACTAAAGTGGAAATTGACTTCTTAACCGGCTGAATTACCGGCTGTAGGTCGAATACCCAAAATACCATCTGCCAATAATACTATGTGCGTCCACCTATGTGCAGCAGCCAGTGGGAGGTTTTGTGATGCATTGTATATAACACAGCATTTGTCAAGGGACGGGTGTGGGTTTGTGCGTGGCATATTGGGTGCTGTTTTTTTTTTTCCTTCCCACTCAGTTGTAGTATTGTATATATCTTCTTCTCATCTTGGATGGTAATGAGATGGCATGGGTCTTTGCCATTTTCTGTCGTTTACCAATTGCCCTATGGCCGTCGTCTGGCTCTCCCTTCAAACTCTTGGAGTCATTCATCAAGTTTTACAGACGTCGTCTTCTTCCTGAGGATTACTTTCCCTTCGCTGTCCCCAGCTGACCCTCCACGACACGCGCAGACAAAAATGAGGCTGTGAGGCCAGAAAATGACCGCTCAACAAGTTTTAGTTCTTTTGTACTTGGACAAATCCTTTCTTTACTACTGGTCAGTCTAGCATACAATTTGTTCAGAACACAAGTCTTTTCTTTTAGCATGGCGACTTGCATTTCTTTGCAAAAAAACAAAAAAAAAAAACAGAAAATGGGACAACAAAAATCTATTTTTCTTCGGTGGGAAACAGAAAACAAAAATCTAGTTTCTGGGCTTCACCAAGGGAGCTGTTTGCCAAATTTTAACACAACCAGGATTGCCGGAAATCTTATTGCACAGTTTCCAGCCATTGATTTATATACTATCCGGGCTGGTGAATCCGCAAGTTTTCGAAGCATCTCAGTGTGCAAACAACAAATTCCAAACTCAAGTCGATGCCTATTCAATCAGATTGTTCTCTCATTCAAAATCTTCTCCACCATTTTGAATTTTCTAGCATTTGACTCCACACCATTGATGGTTTAGGCCCACACTTGAATCAAGTTGTTTTTTCGTTCGTAGCAGCCCTGTTTAGTGCTTTGGATGATGGAGGTCGGACTGGAGATCGAACCCACTGCCAATATCCCCACCTCCCTTTCCTTCAACCTTCTGGGGCCAAAAGGCAGATGCCTCAAACCCCATTTCAAACGATCACCGCCAAGCACAGTATCCTGTCAACAAAAACGCGAAATAAGGATCAAAAGCTTGTCAAATAAAGCATGCCCCCATGTCTTAGGATTAAGATAAAGCAGAGAAGTCGCACTCCTACGCCAAAAAAATTATATTCCTTAAAATACTTTGGAAGTAAGCAAACTTTTTTTACATGGCGATGGCGTGAGGGAGTTTGATGCTGATGTTGGCTATGTTTGCTGCTTTGTGTTTGGAAAAAGTAGATAAAACCCCTTTCATGGAAGAGGAAGACGAAAATGGGCACTACGGGGCAATTGAGGTCCCATGCAACGCAGAAAAGTGGTGACTTCGTGAAAGCTTTTCCATTAGAACTTGGAAGAATTAACAAAGCCCAAATTTCTCGTATGAGGACAGATTTGATAGCTGATCTACTCCCCAAGATTTTGAATGATCTATGGGTGCTACGTGTAATGAACAATAGCAGTATCTCCAGCTCTGGACAAACGTCAATGGACAAACTTTCAAGCTCAATTAGAGAGACGCGTTGACAAGGATGCAATCACAAAGCTCAACACCAGACAAAGTGGTGGTAGAGACGCCAACAACAGTTGCGGCCCGCTACGTTGAATTTGCATCAAACTTTTCGTTTCGATGGATCAAGGTTCAAAGAATATCGGAGACTAATTAAGGAAGATTTCCTCAATATGTAGGCCAGGTAGCGCGAGCGCAAGAAAGAAGGATAGTAGTATTGGAGTTGTTTTCTGGGGGGTGGGTGCTAACCTCCAAGAACAAAGTTGCAAATTAAAGCAGCACACCAATAGAGTTTCATGCGTCCGATTTTTTGGTCAGTGGGAAGCTGAGGTGCTGACCACGCTGCCGAACTTGGATTACTATTGAAACCACCCTCCATCTCTTTCATTTTCGGCCTTTCTCCGCCTCTTTTAACTCTGAATCGATCTGGTTACCGGTAACTCAGTCGGTTATAGGTCAATTTCCACTTTAGTTATAAAGTTTAGGATGTTTATGTGTAGGTTTCTAAATGATAGGGGGGTAAGGTGTCTTTTCGCGAAACTATGAGGGGGTTCCGTGTATTTTACCCAAAATTCAATCATTCCCTTAATCCGCATATTTGTCTGGGTATATTGTCTTTAGTTCCCTACATCCATCACGCGATTTTTGCCTCCTAGTACCCTTAGTACGTTCAACCAAAACTTGGAAGATCCGATTTTCAAAAATTCAGCAGTCTAGATTAAATCGCACCACTTGGTGAGATGGGTAGCATAAATTGACCTATTGAATTTCTAAAGATCGGATCTATTCAAGTGTGAGTCTTCGATTACTAAATCATCAATGGCCACAAACACGTAATTTAGGGCTACCCAAAAAAGAAGGCTTTTAAGGTACTTTTGAGTCACAGTTTTGCTTAAAAAGTGATTAGATCAGTCCAAGACATGAGGGATTTCTTCTTTTGATCTTCTTTAGGTTTTAAAAGTGTTCTCAAGAAAATTGCTTTTCAATTTTGTATAAGAAACTCCTTTTCCTACTCCTCTTCATCTTTTAAAAGCTTTGGTAGATTCCCTCCATTCATGTTTAATGGAGTAACAAATTTTTTTAATATTTGAATTCCTTGCCAAACGGTACTTTCCTGTGAATTCAAAATTTTATTTATTGCAAAAATGAGGAAATTTATTTCAATGACATATTTTCAAAGTAAAAGCTTCAACAGTCATATAGAAAGGTTTTGGGGTGAATTCTTATTTTGTGATGAAAAAAAAAAAGATTTCTACAACGAGGGCGGTTTTTGGATTTGTTTCTACAAAGGGGGGTCTTCGCATTCTCAGAATGCGAGCTCACCGAGCTCGCATTTTGCGAATGCGAGGTCGATACGAGCTCGCATTCTGAGAATGCGAGCTCTGTGAGCTCGCATTTTGGCCGAGCTCCCTCTAGCAACCGCCAAGACCCCATTTCGAAAAAAAAAAAGACAAAACAAAGAATAGCTGGTTGAATAGCTGTGGAACAGCAAAACAAAGAATTCGGAATTTTTGATTAGCAAAACAAAGAAAACAGACCTGGTTTCTGCACATCGAAGCATCCAAAAACCGGAGCAGACCGGAGCATCGAAAGACTGGTTTCGCGTTTGCCGCTTCCCAAAATTTGACAGCATTGCCGTCCCATTGCTACTGTCAAACAACATAAAGGTTAGGCTTTTGCACTTGCAATGCCTCACGTATAGCTTTTTAAGTTTAATGAATAGTTGAATACTATCATCCAAGGCATTGACTAGATTTGTTGTGAAATTTGGGTGTAAATGTGATGTGGGTTGTGCTTATTTTTGCAATTTTTGTGGTGAATTTGAGGAAATACGTTATCTTTTTCGAATTCAGGCAATTTTTCCATTTCCAATTAGTTGCAGTTTATTTGCAGTTTTCTGCAATTAGTGCAGAAAAAGCAAGATCCGAGCTCGGATACGACTAAAGGCAGAAAGATCCGACCTCGGATCCTTATGATACGAGGTCGGATTTATAGTTGTTTACTCAGATCCGAGGTCTCGTCTGATCATCCGTTGAGAAGGATCCGAACCCTGTTGGATCCGACGGCTTCAATAAATTATCCGAGTTCGGATCCTTGCATTTCATAATAATAAATGCGAGCTATTGTTTTATTTTTTGTTAAAATTTTTTGTGGATTTCATCGTGCGAAAATTCGAGCTCCGTGAGTTCGCATTTGCTGAAGGCTAAGACCCTTTGGATGTAATCCCATGCTCAAAATGCCCCATTTGTAGAATTCTTTTAAAATTCATCAGAATTTTTTTTTAAAATCTATTTATCGACCCTATTACTTTTGGTCGAAACACTATGTACATTGGATATTGTATGTTTTGCAATTGGAGCTTTGAGACTTTATTGACATTATGTAGTTTATAGATTGGAGCTTTTGAATTTCATGGATATTTGGATTGTTTGACAGGGAGTTCGAGGCTATTTATAGGGGAGATTATGTCGAAATTTTTGTAGATCTTTCTTTGTGAGGGTAACTCACTATTAGGTTATTTGGAAAAATAACATTAATTTGTTCTAGATTCATAGCTAGAATATCACATCATTGTGAATGTGGATATTTTTATGAGGTGTGAATGTGGAGCTCAAATATATATAACTTCTAAATACATTTCTTACGCCTGTACTTTGAAAATTATAGGGTCTCTTGACAATATGTAGTGTGGCAAATGTGATTACTACTTAATCGGGTTCCCTTTTCGGATTGGTTGGCAGGGAGTTTTAGTCTAATTTTAGGGGAGACTCTGTCCAAATTTTCTAAAAATTGCGTTCGGAGTTTTAGGCTATTGCTATCGTTATTTATAGCATATTTCATACCTGTTTTAAATTTTTTCATAAACATATGGATCGAAATTAGTCTATATAATAGTTCCAATTTCGACCTATAGTCCATCCTCTCTTTTATTTGTTTGGACCCTTGGACTACTAATTCTAATATATTGTTCCCAAAATAGGGATTCATTTTACAAACATGTCTGTAGAAAGACCTCTGCGGGTAAACCTATACTGGGGAGGACAAATACATTACGAGGGTGACTTTGTTTGTTATATGCCTCGTACTTCCAACCGGACATTCACTTTGAGGCATAGAATTGGATACGGGGAGTTGGTTGACAGGATTTACCACTATATTGAGGTCGATAAAGGGATGTTCAAGTTGAAATTGTTTCTTCGTCAACCGTTGGAGAGTTCCAAATATACTGTTTCCGCAGTGGTGGATGATGAAACTCTTGATGTAATGTACGATCTTTGGATCGAAAGAGTTTCATACATGGCGGAGATTTATATCGAGAAGGAAGAAATCGTCCAAATGCCTGTAGTTAATAGCGTATTCACTGGACCAATAGGTAATGTTGGTCCAATGATGTCGCTGGTTCATGCATTCATGGATCCAACAAAGTTGCACTTCGGTTCTAGTTTAGTCGTTCCAGAGACTTCATCAGCATGTCATTATATGCATGGTGATCGATCTATGGATTCATTAGAACCAAGGCTCACATCAGGGTCCATGGGTGCCCAGGCATATTTTCATGGCCTGGATTCGATTCCAAGTTTTGGAGATCCAGGTCCATCATGCCATATTTCTCCAATTGGGATCGAGTCTAACCCTGGGCAAGGTTGTCGCAGTTCAGCTGAAAATGATGTATATGCTAGTATACACGATGGGCTCCTTGGCTCTCTTGAAGATGATGTGGAAGAAGATGACCCGGAAGATGACCCGAAAGTTGGTGCGGAAGAGGTTGAAGAGTCGGAGTCGCAAGATTTGTCTGGTAGTGATTCGGATGATGAGCATGAAGGTGGAGGTTTAAGAGTAAACCTCGATATGGACCACTTGGACAGACGCAATAGCACAGCTGGCAGCTCTGCATATGTGCCAAGAGGAATGACATTTTTCTCCGATCTTGGGAATATAGATCATGATGATATGGAAGAGGAGGATGGATTGGAGCGTATTGTAACATTCAGTGAGGAGAATAATAATATACGTCTTCATATGAGATTTGAGAGTAAGCAGCAGCTCAGCCGAGCAGTTAGGATGTGGTCCATCAATCACAATAGGGAGTTCAGAGTTATTGAGAGTAAGAGTAACACGTGGTTTGCTAAGTGCAAGTCATCAATTGAAAGAACTCCTTCCACTTCAACCGCGCCATCGTATCCACCATGCGACTGGTGTGTTAGAGCCGTAAAGAAAAAGACTCATGGAATGTGGCAAATTACAAAGTGGGTCAATGACCATAACTGCTTGGGCGACATGATTAGAAATAACAATACAAGCCTGACGGCTTCCGTTATTTCAAGGTACATCCTCCGTAGCATTGAAGATGACCCTGGATTAAAGGTCAAGAACATACTAAGTTCCGTTAAAGAAAACTTGAAGGTTGATGTGTCTTACAAAAAAGCCTGGTACGCGAGACGTAAAGTAATTGAGCTTGTGTTTGGATCTTGGGAGGCGAATTTTGCCGAACTACCACAGTATCTCGATGCATTGGTACAATCCAATCCAGGCACCGTGGTGGAGTGGTGCATCATTCGGATAGTTCAGATCGAGTTAAGACCTTTAAATATGTATTCTGGGCTTTTGGACCGGCTATTGAAGCATTCCACATGTGCAGGCCGGTTATATGCGTTGATGGCACTCATTTGCGTGGCGAATACAAGGGCAAACTCCTTGTTGCAGTCACGCAAGATGCGAACAACCAGATTCTGCCACTTGCTTATGCCATAGTTGATGAGGAGACGATTTCCAGTTGGTCGTGGTTTATGGAACAATTAAGATATAATGTGGAACTTGATCGACATCCTATCTGTGTCATTTCCGATCGCCACAATGGTATCATCTATACTATGACACACTTTGACTATTGGGCGGAACCTTTAGCCTACCATAGATTTTGCCTGCGACATGTTAGGAGCAATTTGATGACACACTTCAAAGGTTTACATCTTCGTAAGTTGTGTTGGGCAATGGGAAGGGCAAGACAATTGCGCAAGTGGCGGATGTTCAGAAGAGAACTACGGAGCATGTTCCCAGATGCTTGGAATTATCTGTCAGCCATTAGTCCAGAAAAGTGGTGTCTAACACACGACGATGGCCGTCGTTGGGGTATTCTAACTACCAACATATCCGAAAGCTATAATAATGTCTTGCGCGGGGCGCGGCATTTGCCAATTCGTGCATGCATTGACATGACATTTCATCGGACAGTTGCGTTATTCAATACGAGAAGGGAAGATGCTTCACATTGTCGCAATCCTTTTCCCCCAAGGATATGGCGGCGTTTTAAAAATGCTGAGCGGAAGGCAGGCGCCCACAGAGTCATTGAGTTCGATGGCCCATCGGGCGTATATAAGGTTATCACAGGTCGGCGTGTCGATGGTAAAGGAGGCAATACGCAAACCATCAGGTTTTTTGATAAGACATGCTCTTGTGGAAAGTGGCAGATATACAGACTTCCTTGTTCACACGCTTTGGCGGTGTGCAGGAATAGAGGTGACAATCCGGGATTGCTTGTGGACCAGCAGTTTACCAAAACAAGGTGGGCGATCCAGTATTCAAGCATGTTTAACCCATTGCCGCATCAAGATACTTGGCTCCATCTTGGGTGGGCCCTGCAGGCAGACAAGAGCAAATTTATTACACGCCGGGCAGGGCGGGTTCGAGCTAGCAGAATTCGGAATGAGATGGATGAAAGGGATCCAGACGAACCAAGAAGATGTCGAAATTGTCATCAGACGGGTCACAATAGGAGAAATTGTCCGAATTATAGGCCTTGATTTTATCGACTCCCTATATATTTTTGTTTCATGTTAGTTCTAGTTTTTTGAACGTGGGATTTATAGCCTAGTTCATTTGTGTTCGATGCTGGATTTATTCTAAATAACTACATTAGTGACTTGAATTTATCATTTGTCAAATGCGCTACTCGTTATGTACTTTGATAAGTATTGAATTTGGAGGTTACACCTGCAGCCCCAAAGTTCTCACTCGATGCATCCTAGTTCTATGGTCAAATTTTGCTACAAAATAAAACCCGTGGCCGCGACTTATTGGTCAAAACTGGATACTGCCCACTTTTAGGGTTTTACTTATGCATGACTCATGGTCTTTAATTGATGTAGATATTTGCTTGGGATTATGGCCGACACTCCTATCCCTGCAGGCCTACATCCAGGACCATACGTGCACGACATTATATCGGGGGGAACTGCACACCGGGCGCATTCAATTTTTCACGGACATATTGAGGGCAATCAGTTAGATGTCAGACGGTGTGACAGAGGATTTTGGGCGCATACGCCTATTCCTGATCGGGTTTTGCGTTATATTGCCTTGGCTGGATTTGAGGGCGTGCTTGAGAGTGGATATCAGATGGTTGATCATTCTTTGATCACATCTTTAGTCGAGAGATGGCGGCCCGAGACGCATACATTCCATTTACCGGTTGGAGAGGCTACCGTGACATTACAGGATGTAGAGGTGTTGTGGGGGTTGAACATCGATGGTCCACCGGTTATAGGGGTAGACACATACCGCAGCATTCAGGAGTGGGGAGCCATTTGTGAGGAGCTCCTTGGATTTTCGCCAGCAGTTGGATACTTTGATGGACAGAGGCTAAAGTTGGGATGTTTAGCAAGAGTGTTGGATACAGAGTTGCCACCCGATGCTTCAGATGCGGAATGTAGGCAGCGTGTGCGCATTTACCTCTTACTGATATTAGGTGGGCACTTATTGTCCGATAAGTCCGGCAACAAAGTTCCTTTGTTGTATCTTCCATTACTGCGGGACTTGGAAACTGTTGGGCAATATAGTTGGGGTAGTGCGTGTTTGGCGACTCTCTATCGGTTACTTTGTGATGCCACGCATCCTGCCAAATCGGCTATTACCGGTCCATTAGTTTTACTACAGGTACATTGCACTCAATAGGGACATTTATCTTCGGATTTTTTCATTTTTTCATTTTGCACTTTTAACATTGATTCTAATTTTCTAACAGCTATGGATTTGGGAACATATACCAACCATGCGTCCGGACCGAATCGCGCCGTTGGAGCATTACCCTGGTCCATATGGAGCTAGGTGCGTCGTTTCGCCCTTATTTCGGGTGTTTCCGTGACATTTGATATCGAACCAATATATAATTTGTTCTAAACATGTTCCTACTTTTTTATTTTTTTAGGTGGAATAATGATTTGGACGTACACAGAGTTGTTAGGCATGTTGTGCCCGCATTCCGAGATCAGTTGACAGGCCTGCGGGCTGAAGAGGTATTGACTAGCATATCATGTGCATGTAATGGTCAAAAGTGGCTTTTTTTTGTGTAAACTTAGAAAAAACGAGCAAAGAACCTCACCCTTCGATTTGCAATGTAGATGTGTTTGATGTGTTTTGCTAGAGTGGGTATTGTACTTTTGCTATATTACATATGCGTGGGATGTTAGATTTCATAAATCGATTTTCATCCGAACCCTGCCGGATCCGAACTCATTCAGTTGTCTATCCGTGCTCGGATCGGTTCCCTTTATTATTTCTTAATACAAAAAAGACCACGATGTGTTTGTATATTTTTTTGCAGTTCGTATGGCAGCCTTATTCGGCGGACGTTCTCGCTTCTCTTCCTGCGTATTGTACTGCAGGTCAGGACATTTGGAGGTCCGTAACGTATCTTATTTGCTGGGATGTAGTTGAGCCGCACCTCCCTCATCGAGTTATGCGGCAGTTTGGATTTCATCAGTCCCTGCCTGATATGAGGTTGACGGATAATCAGGCAGCTCTACATTCTCTAGATCGTCGTGGTAGGGCGAATCAAGACTGGAGCACCACACATAGAGAATATATTGATATTTGGACTGATCGACGTGTGCATGTACAAGATGGCACAGTAATTGAAGATACTACATATCCATCCGATGAGTATGTTCAGTGGTATCGGGAGCGCACGGTGATTTATATTTCAAATCCGAGTCGATTTCCCGCTTTCCCTGAGGGCTTCCGGGGTGATAGCGCTAGGGCACAATATCTTGTATAGTTTATTTCCAACCCACTTTTAACAAGCACAAATAGTTTCTACAGCATTTTAAACTATTTTTCACTACTGTATGTCCTTCTAATTCGGTCCATTGGTTTTGCAGAGCGATGCCATGTCTCGCATGTATTTCATGGCACAGGACTCTCTTGACGTTAGTGATGAACAACACAGCGGATATTTTCAAGAGTTGAGGGACTTTGCATCCACATCTTTGCATCATGTAGGAGAATCCCGCCGACTCGCATTTCGTCCTCCACACGTACCACATGAGATTCCACTATACCCTGATCCATGTCGTGTTCAGCGAGCTCCTAGAAATACCCACGGAAGTCAGCATGGCGGTGGGCGACGTCGTAGACTCCGATCACCAGAGCCCACCATGCAAACTGCATTCCATGGATGTTCGATGGCAACTGAAGACCAAGCTGGCGCATCTGCTTTTGTCACACCTCAGACCGAAGTCATGCATGACGGAGGTGGATCGATTGGCCATTATCACAGGTCCCCTGTGACGTACACAGAGTTTACGCCCGATAGGGATTCACATCGCGATGTTTCTGAGCAATGTGAAGGAGGTCAAGGCACAAGCACTGAAATTCAAGATACTACACTGTTGACACAACGGACTCTTGGCCATACAGTAGTGCCAAACCAACCACGTCGAAGCCAAAGCATACCCAAACCAACAACATGTGGTACTCATGGGAAACTTGGGCAGCATTGATTGCGGGCTACTCGTATTGTTATTGTATAACTTACCTAACTTATGGATTACACAATTTTGTTTGTGACATTTTGTATATATTCTAAAATTTCAGCAATATGAGTGGAACAACGCGATCGCGCGTATCTTAGTTCTCACTTTATATGAGTACAAAAAAAGTAGGTTATATGAGTATTCTTATGCATTATACAGCTGTACACCTATATTTTATACACGGTAAATTAGTTACATGTCGGAACTTCCATCTTGAAGGTGCAATTGAAGAACACGTGGTTTAAGGGAGTTTTTCTTACCAAATTGTCTTTTAAGTGCTTCAAATTCTCATGCATATACATGCATTGTGCATTTCAAGTGAGTGTTGGTGATATCATGGTTATAAAAGCTCAAGTTTAGTCATTTGATATGTATTTAAGGCCAAAAAATGCCATTTTAGTGTAAAAGTGCAAAAAAGACCAAAGAACCTCACCCCTCGATTTCTAATGTAAATGTGTTTGTTGTGTTTTGAGAGCTCGGATATAGTGGTTATGGTATATTACATGTGCGTACGAGATTAGGATTGATAAAATGTTTGTCCAATGTGTGAATTGGAATTGGCCGAAAAAGGGGAAAAAGATTTGAAAAATTGCAGTTTCTGCAATTGTTGCAGAGAAACACGGATCCGAGCTCGGATCCTAGGAACCCCAGAAAGATCCGACCGCGGATCTATTCATCCGAGCACGGATCCATAGATAACCAGATACATCCGAGGCCTCGCCTGTGTTTTTGTTGAGACTGATCCGAGGCCTTCATGAACCGATCCGTCCTCGGATCGGTTCGCGGATATAGCAGAAACGAGGCTTCGTTTCTGCACTTTTCAAAATTATTCTTCCCTCTTCTCACCGAAACCCTACCCCTTTCTTCCAATCTTCCAGTTTAACCATCAAATCTCCAATCTTCCTTCATAAAAACCTCCCCAACCCTTTTCTGATCAGTAACCCCAATCTATTTTACCAACAAACAACATCAAACAAGGGTTCTGATCTGCAAAACCAGGAATAGGGCCGCACCTGATTTCCTCAAATTGGGGGGTATTTTGGCGTGTTTCTGTGTAAACTTTGACATCTTTTTCATCCTCCATTATCAATCTACACATTTGAGGTAACAATTTGCGAATTTCTTTGACATTTTATAATTTCTTATTCGGGTTTTTTATAGTTTTTGGGAATATTATGATAAATGCATATTTGTTGGGATTTCTTGATAAAATTGTGCCACATTGTGCTTAAAGATATATGTACAGCTATTTTCATGCTTATTTTTTTAGAGAACTGTGGACTTGCTGATATTTTTAAGATTTTTTCTCAAATTTTGGCCATGAGCATTTTAGTGATTTAGACTTGTTTACGTTCGTTTTCATTGAATGAATGATTTTGTTCTTAGGACTATAAGTTATTGTTGTACCAAGTGCAAATGATATGCCAACTAGATCACATTCTATTGGATAAAAGAGCGTGTTTATAATTTAGTTAAGTACGTTCAAACCTTTTGGCAAACTTACGCCTCATTTGTATGCACTTTATTAAGAATGCTATAGTCAATTGTTGTGTGATTCTTGGTTAAAATTATGATTATGTTGGCATATACATTGTTGCAATGATGGTTAAGGTTCAAATGATTCATTTCTTTGAGGACGATTTTAATTGAAAATATGCAATTGAGCTTGAAATGCGTAAAAAAAGGCTATCGTTGGTTGTGTTTTTTGTGGTACATGTTGGCAGGGAGTTTAGCCCTTTTACAAGGGGAAACTCTGCCGAAATTTTCTTAAATTCTTATTTAACAAGTGTGAGCAAGTTTATACGTTTTGTAATGAACCTTCATGTTGTTTTGGTATAGGTATTATGGCTCGCACAAGGAGGGCTCGCATTCGTACTCCTACTCCTTCCTCAAGTGAGGAACACACACCCTCTTTGCATGAGGAGTCACCTCACGAAGAATCTTCCTCACCTGAGCCGCCACCGCGTTCTCGCCGGAAGACCGCATCTACTAGCCATGACGAGCCACCGCCAGACTACGATACCACACGATTCACATCGCTCGAAAACCAAGAGTGGTATGAAGCCGGACTGGACAAGAAGATCATCATTGAGAAACACTTGGCACCGGAGGTGGACGCGCACTATCACATTTCTACAGCATTCAAGAGACTTGGATGGGAGAACATCCTTCAGTTGCCCAAGCACTACTACCCCAACCTGGTCCGGGAGTTCTATGCTAATGTAGAAAACAAGCAGAGCCACAGTGGCAACCTCATTGTCTCATAGGTTAGAGGCACGAGAGTGGCTCTCAATCGAGATGCACTGAGACGATTCGTCCAACTCAAAGACGAAGGCGACGACGTCAAATTGACCAAGGAGTTCAAAGCTAGAGATCCTTGGGAAGTGGGAGAGGCTGTGGGACGTCTAAAGGGGCAGTACCGTGAGCGAGGAAGTTCGAAAAAACTCACGGTATATGCCGACTCCTTCGATCATCGATTCCACCTGATCTTCTATCTTTTTGCCTTTAATGTGGTGCCGAAAAAGAGTGGCAAACAGGAGATCCGAAATAGTGATCTCTATTTTCTGGATAAGATGACACATGGAGTGGGTAGGCAGTTGACCGGAATTCCTCTACCCAGCATTATCATCAGTTATATGCAGACCACAGCTCGCATGAGGGCCGGCGACACTTGTTTTGGATTTCCTCGACTGCTATCACTTGTTTTTGAGAAGCTCAAGGTTCCTCTTCGAACCGAGAGAGCGGTGGTAACTAGGTCGGCCGAGGAGGTGAATGCTACGATACTCAAATCCTTGGGTATTTCTACGGATTTTGGAGCAGCTTTGGTCCGGGACACAGGAGAAGCATCGACTTCCACTCAGCCTCCGCCTCACACTGAAGCACAAGCGGAAACTCAAGGGACGGAGGCACAACGGACTCTTCCTCCTCCTATTCCGCGACCACCTCCTCAACCGCACTCCAAGTGGCAAGAGCTCCTAAATGCCATTTGTTGTATGGAGACGCGAGTTGTCGAGCGCATTGACCAGACGGAGCGGATGATGACCGAGCGACTCGACCGACATGATCGCCGTCTTCGTGCGATTGAGGATCATTTTCATATCCACCGGTCCCCTACCCCTACTCGTACACCTCATCAGGAGGAGGGCCATGTTGGTACCTCACAGGGTCCTCATGGAGCCGAGGAGGCAGTAGACCCTCGTTCCCAGCAGCCATGATGCTGTTTAGCGGATTGGATCTTTTATTTCTTTATTTTTCTTTTCTTTTGTTAAGACAAACTTTGTAGATTTTATTTTCCTTTTAGTTGAATCATCTTGTGCTACCTATGCTGTTTGGTACCCTTGTTGTCTTATTTTGGACAGAAAATGGATGATTGTGATGATTAAGGGCTTCAAATTGCATCACCACCTATTTGAGTGGCTCTCATTGTATTTTTAAATGCATAAATTTAGTTGTCTATGGCTTCAAATTGTTGGTTTTGTATTTGGAAATATTGTCATAATTTTCTTGAATTTGAGGTTGTTGACAGGGAGTTTTGTCCATTTTATAGGGGAAATTCTGTCAAAAAGTGTATAAAATATTGTCAAAACTTTCAAGTTAATGGCCAAAATGTTCAATTTAGCCCATTTTTTTGAATTGCTTAAATGAGTGGATAAATGCATTATTTTTGTGAGATTGTGAGGGACATTCCATATGAAGTTCATGCAATTAGGCTGAAATCAATGTCAAAAAACTACCAGAGGATAAAGTGCACAAGAAATTAGGAGCAAAAATGAAGGAAAAACAAAAGAAGCGAAAAAAATGGAAATTTAATAGAACAGATCCGAGCTCGGATCCGTCAGAGCTATGCCAGACCCGATCCCTCGTCTGTACTTCTGTTGGACTGTATCCGAGGACAGGAGATCCGACCTCGGATCCATCAAGGGAAGTCCTCGGATCCTAATCATCCGAGCTCGGATTTATATTCAACCTTCCGATCCGAGCCTCGGATCTGTCTCTCTCTACAGCAAGTATATGTTTTAGGGTTTACAAGGATTTGGGTTATCAGATTTACGATTTAGTGTTTTACGGCTTTAGCACTTAGGGTTTTAGGGTTTTTGCTGCAGTCTAACTTTGTCTTCATTATCGTTTTATATTTTTAATCAAAATAGTAATCCAGCCCAAATAATTGTAAGTTAGGTAAAACACGCAAGATTTAATCGCTAGATCTTTGCTTTAATTTTTTCCTTTTCCTTTTCAACTACCAAACACATAACATGCACTTCATAAAAATAACTTATATAATTTTTTAAAAATAACATTGCATTATGAAATTTCAAAAATTACAGTTGAAATTGTAACATATATTAATGACTATTAACTATTATATTCTCATAACTAATATTCATCGGTGTCAACAAATAAATACGATTCATTAATCACAAAGGAAAATTAGAATTTGATCAAAAATATTTATTTGATACAAAACGAAAAACGCTTAATATTTTATTCACAACAAATAGTCAACACCTTACATGTTAACAATTTCATTCTATTTTTACATTGATCTATAAAATAGAAAGAACATTGATCTATGGTCGTAAAGAAAGAACTATGCATGTGTACTTTTTTCACCATTTAAATGTATTATAATAAAATAACGTATTTTCAACCGTACAATTACCAATTTTTTTTTTATTATAAAAGAATTATGCATGTATAGTAAATTATATTAAAAAGATTATTGTTAATCTGATTTTGTTTTAGCACATATTTGATGACTTTAGCCACGTGCAAGTTTTAAAATAAAAAAACATTATTCCTCTGCTAATTACAGATTTTTAAACAAAATTTCTCTAACCTTTCTCCGAAAAATAAGATTTTAGTAGAGATTTTAAAATAAGATTTTACTACCGACACCATTTTAGTAAAAGCAAATTCTACAAAACAAACAATATTTACATTTACTTTTATATTTTTTATGGAGCTCGTAAATATCATTTTAAATTTTTTTCCTAACATTTTTTGAAAATAATTTTCTGAAAATCATACTTATAAATGCAAAATCTAACAAAAAAGTTAAATACAATTTTTGGAGGTCACATTTAACAAATGCGAGCTATTTGCAAAATTTTAAATATTTGCAACATTTTTAAAAATAACATTTACGAGCTTTCTGCAAAAAATTCCCTAGCTCTCAAAAATTTAAAAAAAAAAGGAAAAAAAAATAAAGAGGAGCTCGCATTCGCGGAGCTCGCATTCGCGGAATGCGAGCTCAACTTATTGAGCTCGCATTCGCGGAATGCGAGCTCTTTTCTAACCTCGCATTCGTGAAATGCGAAGACCCCCGGACGGAATTTAATGAAAAAATCACCCCTTTTGTAGAATTTTTTTTAATTTCATCACAAAATTAGAAATTTCTCAGGTTTTGGAGGCGTAAGTAACGTGATTCCCATTTTAACTACTACATTTTATTCACTATTCGATAAGAAGGCAATCCATTGGAGACTTGGACTAGAAGCGTCTCATGACCCAAAGTTACAATAATTTATATTTAAGAGTGGAACATTTGATGCTCAGAAGTGATCAAAGATGCTCATATCCATATGCCAACTGATTAGAGAGGCTGATGCAATATCCATCTCTCAAGCATAATTCTGCATTCGGCAGGCTTGAACTCATAAGCAACATGGCCTCCTCCCTTCACCCAAAAAAAGAAAAAGAAAAAGGGCTGCTAGTTAGTCCCAAGAATGTTCTAACCTTGTTGATAGTTGTTACCATGTGAACAAATCTTGCACTGAAGCAACAGAAACAGGAATTTCTTGCCTTCACTGTTGCAAATGTCATCTTATTTGCGTAGGTCCTTGTGTAACTGGAAGCAGGAAAATAGAACAAATTTAGATGAGATGGGTAAAGTCATCTTTTTATCTCGTGCTAATGGTGGTGTAATCAAGAAAAGAAACATTGTTCAATTTTGAACCAAACCCGGCAACTTGGCCTTCATGAATCCACTGTCTCCAATCGTCAATAATTGGGTAATGTAGAGATCTTATCCACGCTTGAGTTTCAATGTGCGGGGCCAACAGATCATCGTCACCACTGAATCACAAAGTACTCCACTTTCAGTACTCAAAATCACTGCTGTTAACCTATATGCATCAAGATTCAGAGTTAGGAACCAAACCTGTATATAAGGGATCTATAACCTTTAGTGCTAAGGTTTGCATGATATGGTACAACACTCCCTGCATTTTCTGTGTATGGCAAGGTATCGCTGCAGCTTACCCACTGTCCGATAGTTTCCTGCAATGTGATTACATAAATCAGTTCAGGCTTGCTTCGGCATTCTTCAAATGCTACATACCATAGTGCTCGATTTAGACATACCCTTCGCACATGGAGGGCCTCTTGGACGCTCTTGTTGTTAGCCCAGTGATCAACAAGCGTAATCCATTCCATCTACGATTGCCAGTGAACAGAAGAAACGGCGATCAGTTGTGCTACGAAGAACTGATGCTCTTATCCACGAGTTTACATAGAACGATACTAGTAGTATCTTACTCGACATTTGAAGAAAACTCTAAAGAGTTCGAGTCAAGGCAGGAATCTTCCTTAACTTTAGGGTTAATTTTTGTATAGAAAGGAAAATATGGAAAGTTGATGGGGTTAAAAAAAAAAGATACGGTTCGGGGAGAGAAGAAGAAAGGGTCGCTTGAGCCTTCCTTGCTGCTAGGTCGCCGGTACAACATCGGCGACCTCTTGGCTAAACAAAGGCTGGCCTTTGGCCAGCCATTTGATAAGGAAGCCACGGCAGATCAAGACAGTAGTAGCGGCAACCGCTGCTACTGCTGCACATGGTAGCAATGGCAGCGGCAACAATTTCAGAGAGAGAAAGAGAGCCGGCGGCTTTGGCCGCTGGCAAGGAAGAAGAAGGTGATGATTAATGGTAGGTTTTCCAAGGAAGTATCCCTAAAGCAATCAATTTAACAACGCCACGACATGTTACCAAGAAGTATAATTATGTAAAATCTAGATAGTGAGTTTTGGAGCCGGAATAGAAGATGTAACTTTGTGCCTAAGTGTTTTTATCTTGCTACATAGATTAAGGAGAAAAAAGGTTATGACATATATAGACGTTAAGATCAATATGTGGCTCAATCCTAGCATCGTTACCTGCAATGACACCAAAATGAATCAAGTTTTATGAGATAATTTTTCATGTGTTCATGGAGCAATAATTTGTTGCTTCTATTTTTGTTTTCAGCAACTTGAATGGATCATGCTGTGACAGGAGATTAAATTTTCTGAATTATGAGATCCAACTTGAAGGAGTAATGCCATCAAGATATTAAAAAAATCCCAGAAAATTGCATCCCTAAGTTTTCTTCTTTACACTTCATGAGTACTTCATCAAAGGTGAGGAGGAGAAGGAAAAGGGAAAGATACCAAGAGAAAAGAATAAAAAGCTTAAAAACTCCTTAGTAAAGTTTTTAATTCATTTTCCTCTTAAAACTCTGCTATCAGATGCAAGCATGAAATATCCCTAGCTAAGAGGCTTTTCGGATTCACAAGCTTATAAAAGAGCATTAATAGTGAATTTGGATCTCTTTAGAAGGCTATATATCTGCATAATTGCTACTCTCAGTTTGAAACTTAACTGTGAAGCTTGCCAAAATCGAGAACATTTTAACTGGATGGAACTACATTTTAAATGGAGTCCTTATAGAAACGTCACTGATTTTGTTACTGAATTGACAGCCAAGTCAACCAACTTAACATGGACACAAAAATAAGTGGAGATTTTCATTTGCATGCATGACAAATAGATTAGCGGTTAGGGTTTTTCTTATAGTGGTTGTCATTTTGTTGAAGCTCTCACGGCATCAATTTTTTTTTCTCCGCCAGAGGAAATTGTCATTAGCAAACTACATTGCACGTGGTTGGAATATCCCCAGAGAGAGAGAGAGAGAGAGAAGATCTCAACCATGTACTTTATTTTCTCTTTTTTTTTCCTTTTTGGATCGATCATAACAGTTTAAATTTTGCCAACAAAATAAATTTTCGAGAAGTAGGATTCAGATAATGTTACATAACAATAACATAACACATACTTTTAATTGTGAACAATCTTATTATTTCATGTCATTGTTACGAAATTATATAACTTGTGTCTTGTATACGATGAATTATAATTTGTCACTAAAGCTTTAGAAACTGGTTGCGCAATCATTTTTGCCCCAGATTTTCTTCTTCTTTATTTTAAGCTAATTTTCATGTCTTCTTTTTTTTTTTTTTGATCATTTAGAAATTTTCTTTTAAGTATGAGCCATTTCATAATTTAAGTTGTATTTAATATGCTACTTACAGATGGGATACAAGATAGACGCCCTCTAGCCAATTCAAAATCGCCCAGATACATAGACTCAATATGACATTGTACGGTCTGGGCATTGACGGTAACATTTTCAGACAGAAGAGAGAAGATTTGGGGTAAAGGATTTAGGGAAACTATAACAATAATCTGAACAGGTAGTGGCTAAATATGCTTTCCTAGCAGTTTTTTTTTTAAAAAAATCTTCGATGACCTTGAGTTCTTTTTTGTTTCTATTTTCTATTTTTTTATGTTGACTCCTTTATAGCTTGATATCCTTTATAGGGCAATAAAGAATCTATTGTTAGTTATATTTGGTTTCTGAGGGGTCATGAGCTATTGGAAGGAAATGATTTTCTTTAGCATGCAGCCATTGGGATGGATCCCTGAATCTTTGGTACATAAAATTTTTGGTATTTTACAGGATGTAGATAGATCCTTTTTCTGTAATTGTTTTCAGCTAAATTTAAAGATAGTACTGTTGATGGCCTTAGCCCTTCTTCTCTTGATCTAACACGTTGGCCACACCAGTTTCCAGAATCTTCCTGGGATCAGTTATAAGGTTGATAAATTTTGGAAAAAAAAAACAAAATCATGGTTGCAGAATGGCTTTGATACTAGAGGTACAGGGTATATAAATAAGGGATGAAGCATGCTGGGAGAGGTATATTCGTTTGGCAGATGGCAGAGATAGACATTAAACGAAGATGTCCTATAGTCAAGTGATGTATGATACTTAGCCATAAAAGTGGATTTTGATTGTTATAAGTATAGGTGGCAAATAAACTCATTTAATTAAATTTATCCATATTCGTCCATGAATGGAAAGATATCGGTACAAATGAGTTACCCAATAATACCCATTTAATAAATGGGTATTAATGGATAACACATCAAATCCAATTAACCCATTTAGAATTGTCTCCCCCACCCATTTTTTTTTTCAAATTCTTTATTTTGATATGATGTTAATTACTTTTGTTTCATTATTATTATTATTTATGGGTTTTATGTTATCATTTTATTTTCTCTTAGTTTGTTAACTTACTCATTTTTTTTAGCATTCCCAATTTATGACAAGTTTTAGCCTTTTTTTCTACTTTTTCAAAATGAAATTTTAAATTTACACAAAAAAATTCAAAATTAGGAATTCAAAATTTTTGAATCAAGTTTTTATGTTAACTTTTATAGTACTTATGTCAAATTTTTATATTCTTATTGTTCAATTATTAAATAGTATATAATTTTGCGACATAGAGTACGGATGAAAAAAAAAATTGGTAACTAGGTTTATTGAATATTATAAATAAATATTTAAAACTAATGATGGGTGCAAATGGTGGTACAAATTGATAGCATAGTTTACAAAAATGAATTTAAATGAGTTTATGAAAAGTTAAAATAAATGGGTCATAAATGGATAATTGAGTTACCCAATTCATTTTTTGACTTACCCATTTATACCCATCTAATTAAATGAGTATAAATGAGTTGACTCACTTATACCCATTACCCATTTTAACCAACCCATACCCGCTTAAGTCTTCCATTTTCACACCTCTAGTTATAAGAAATTAGGAAAGATTGTTGCTTGGAAGTATTTTGATCAGTTGTATTTTTTCCCCCTTCTAGTTAACTGTCTAATGTTCCTTTGCTTTATTTACTTCAAATAATGCTAATCGATACATTGTCAATTGGGGAAGGGATGTTTTCCTTTAATTATTCATTGCATTTTCTCTTTCAGAAAAGGAAAGTGAGAGTTGAATATGAGGTGGAAATACAGTGGAGATTAAACTTGTATTTTCTCCTGGGGAAAAGGAAAGCTTTTAGGGGCTGTTGGAAATTGAGAAGGACGAGTTAAATATGATGTGAATAGTCACTTAATTTTTGATCATTTTAGAGGTTTCTGCAATTTCTTTGTGCAAGATTGTAGCATGCTATATAAACAAGACGCTGGACAATAAACCCAGCCAACTGATACAAGTTAGATAGTACTAGCTGAAATGCCTAGGCTCAACTTCCTGTTGTTGAAACAGAGAGAGAAGAAAATAGTCATTGTGGTAATTCTGAACTGATGCTTGAAGTGTGTTTTGTGCATGCTTCTCATGGTAGATGTTGGATAGTGTAGGATTATTACTCGATGCAGCTGAAATTCATTTGAGATACTATACAGCATAGCTCTTACAGGCTCAAACATGTATCATATACAAACAAAGGAATGCTATTATTTAGTCTTTCTTGCACCTCGTATTGTCTACAGTTTTGGCGTATTGTTTAGTAGTTATCTGCTTAAATTCACCCTTTTGATGATTTAAATGCTTGTCACTCTTCTCATGACTACGATGTTATCCAGTGTGGCACCAAATGATGATTTACCATGTGTTCCTTGTCCTTAGACTTGTACCATGCTTGATTGATGTATAGGAACCTTTGAATTTAGATCCATCTTTTCAAAGATTTATTTTCTGATTTTAGGGATGTTGCTGTGGTATGTTTATTGGTCAAAAAAGAGGTGTGGGAAGGTAAGGGAAAAGTCGGGACAAGCGATTGTGACCACAAATGATAGGAAATGTGTCTTGGATGGGCACGTGTAAAGGCATTTTATAACCTGGAACTTGAACAGCTGTTGGGTGTTGAAGTTGAGTGGAAGGGCCATATGAAAAGTTGGGGGATTTGAAAGCATAAATAGAAAAGGTGGAGTGCCTAAAATAATCAACTGCCAAAGGCAAAGGGTCGCGAGCGAAACTAAGGGCATTGAAAAAGGTGCCAAACTTGACGAAGAAGCTAAACACTGTACGCATATAAAATGAACAGGAATTACCGCGAAAAGCATATTCGTTATGGAGTTGGCGGCTGAAATAAATGTTTCAAAAATATATATTTGTATATATCCTAGCATGTATGTCTATATATATATTTTTGTGAATGGGATAACTTTGTACAAGCTCGGATGAGTGATATTTTCGAAATATCATTGGACTCCACTGAGTATAATTTCGTTTCTCGTGACAGTAGTTTAATATGCCAATAACAATGGTGAAAAATTATCTAATAATACTCTCATATTTAAATTTTAAATTTTTTTCATTTACATATAAATTTTCTACTTTTAGAACGTGTATACATACATACATTTTAAAAATATACATTTATACATATATATAGATATATGGATATGTATGTCTTTATATAAATATATTGTGAATGGGATAACTTTGTAGAGCCTCGGATGACGTTATCTGAAATATCATTGGACTCCCCTGAGTATAATTTTATTTTTCGTGATAGTAGTTTAATATGTCAATATCAAAAGTGAAGAATTCTCAAATATTACCCTCATATTTAAATTTTAAATCTTTCTTTCATTCTCTAAATTTCTTACTTTTTTTTACAATGTGTATACATACATACATACATTTTCAAAATATATAATTATATATATACATATGTATGTCTATATATATATATATGGTAAATTCATATATACAATTAGACTTGCAAATGTCAATGCAAACTGCTGTGCACTTGAACCTGGAATAATGGATAACTATGCAATAATGTATTTCTAAATTATAATAAATAGAATTTTGTTTTTCTTGTAGTTTTTGTGATTGTGATCAAATGAGGTATGACCATGCAAGTGTATTTGTTTTCAAATATCATTTTTACTTTTCAAATTTATAGTTTTATCCGTGATTGTGTAGCATTATGATGTAGTAGTAATACAAAAGAAATACCATGTAAATAATGATAGTTTTTTTTAAAATAAACAAAGTGGTTTATGAATATTCCTATCTAGCGAGCAAAAGGGTAGTTAGGATATTTAAAAATCTTGCTATACAAACAACAAAAGTAAGGTAGGTTAGTGATATTTTTAGAACTTTAGGGGTGTCAGGCGAAATGAAGAGAAACCTCAGGGGAGGTTTACAATATTGACTTACTGAATACACTTACTTATGCCAATTATACTCTTCATACTAATTATATTTTTAAACTAAATTACTATTTACGCATATTTTAAAAGTTCAAATTTAATTGCTATTAGCGAAATTATATTGATTTTTTTTATACAAGTAGTATTTTTTATCTTGGATACTATTTTAATTAGAATTTAGTTTAAAGACATTCACTGGAGTTTGGACGCATTCAGAGAGCACCGATCGATGTATCTTCATACGTAAATTGGAATAAATATGCAACTTAATTTTTTAAAAATAAATTACTACTCTATATCCGAAATTTACTTTTTGGAGAGTAGGCTTAGTTCATAGTATTTAAAAATATATAAGTACAAAAAAATTTTAAATTAGACCTATAATCATGTATTATACGAGTATATTATGAGTACTTACTAACTAAGGTACTAAGCTTTAATCATTGATAAAACATCTTATCGTTATTTCAAATAAACTTCCTAATACTAGTTTGAGATAAGTTTTAAAGTAAATAGTACATGTGTCCCATAAATCAGTAAATCTTGATTATTAATCAAATTTGCCATGTTATCAGTAATAAACTTACTATTACTTGAATTAAACTTGCAATTACTTGAAGTAAAATAGTACATGCATTTGCTTGCCTTTTGCTTTGGTTAATTATAAAATTAGACATAATTGTAGAAACCTCCTATAGGTTTTTGACATATTCACACGGCCTTCCCTAACATTTGCAAAACTATACAAAACTTCAAAGACTCTAAGGTTTATATTACAAATTTAATTCGAACGAAGTTTACTAACATTAAAAAAACTACTTTACATAGGGGAGTGAAGTGAAAAAATGGGAGTATAATAATATCCCTTAATTGTTTATTCCATAAATATCCGTTATACATGTATGTGAGTTGAATTTGTTTAATAATAGAAATAATTTTTGGTGTAATGGGCCATTTTTTTGTGCAGTTGGAGCATATTTTGCCTGAATAAAACTATTTCTAAGATTTTGCCCGAATACCTAAATTATATGTGCAGTTGGCAGATTTACCTTTAATATAAATTACTATTATTATTTGCTAGCAAAGCACAACATTATTTCCCTTCCCTTATAATTTTCTGTTCATGCAGCACTTCCCCTCGACATTTCTCTACTTTTCATTGCTCTCTTATTCACCATGTTAATCCAAATGGATATGTGATTTTATTAGTTTCAAATGGATCGTTGAATAAAACCAATTAATTAGTGGCTATTAAATGGACAGATTTTGACTACCTATTTATAATTAATTCTATTAGACGTAAATTCAAATTCATTAGTAAGCAAATGAATTTAAATTCGTATACACAATAATTATATCAAAGATTTTGCAAAGCCATATCTATCCAGTGTTTCCTATTCTTTAATTTTCATTTATTAAAAGTTTTGGAAACAAAATTGGTTACAGTAAAACAAACTGCCAACTATTTATTAAGCACTAATGTGAAAGTATTTTCAAGTACCTTTGTCTGCTTGACATTTAAACTAATTTTTTATCATAATTTATTATTATTACCACACCCATTCGGTGTGTCATAACCAGTGCTCATAATAATTGAAGTTTTTGCACCAAATACACTATGTCTAACGTTAATTGTTGGGGTTAAATGCAATAAAATCATGACTAATTATATACTTAATTGCAGTTTACCCCTTAAACTATAGTAATACACTTTTTCCTCCCTTGAATTATTGGCAAAAAAATTTTGGAGTTGCAGAAAGGCATCCTCAATGTTCCGTAATTTTGGCCAATTAGGGACAATTGACGGGAAATGAAGAATTGATCGTTAAAACCAACGGTTTTACCTAACAAAAAATGGGTAAAATCGAATAGAGCCATTTTTAACGGAACAATTGCAACAGATGAAAAGATCCATTCTTCTCCTTCTTCCCTCTGCCTTTCTGCAACCCCAAAAATTTTTTGCCAATCTCTAGAGTTTTAACGACCGTTATACAACTTTCAAAACAAACAAATTTATTCTAAAATTTTATTTGGGATAATTTCATAAACCAAATCGCGGCCACTTTCTATAAAGTATCATTTTTTCATAAAAGACCAACTCTTTAAGGCTTTTCTCTATTATAAGAACAGAGTACTCATTTTTCCATAAATAAATTTATTTATCGAATAAAATAAAAATAAATCTATTTTTTAATAAAAGACCAACTCTTTATGGCTTTCTTCCATTATAAGAACAGAGTACTCATTTTTCCATAAATAAATTTATTTATCGAATAAAATAAAAATAAATCTATTTTTCAATAAAAGACCAGCTCGTTATGGTTTTCCTCCATTATGAGAACAGATTACCCATTTTTTTTACCCATTTTTTCATAAATAAATTTATTTATCGGATAAAATAAAAATATACCCGTTTTCCAATAAAGCACCAGTTCTTTATGACTTTTCTCCATTATAAGAACAGAGTACCCATTTTTTCATAAATAAATTTATTTATCGGATAAAATAAAAATAAATACATTTTTCAATAAAAGACCAACTCTTTATGGCTTTCCTCCATAATAAGAACAGACTGCCCATTTTTCCATAAACAAATTTATTTATCGGATAAAATAAAAATAAACCTGTTTTTCAACAAAACTTCAAATCTTTGACTTTCCTCCATTATAAGAACAGAGTACCCATTTTTCCATAAACAAATTTATTTATCGGATAAAATAAAAATAAATCCGTTCTCCAATAAAACACCAGTTCTTTATGACTTTCCTCCATTATAAGAACAGAGTACCATTTATGGGTAAAATCGTTGGTTCTAACGATCAATTCTTCATTTCCCGTCAATTGTTCTTAATTTGCCAAAATTACAGAACTTTAAGGATGCAATGTGTTTGGGGTGAAAGTTTGAGGATGAAATTGGCCAACCACCCAAATTTTGAGGATGAAAAGTGTATTTTTCCTATAAGATATTTAATCAAATGTTATTTCTTATCTTAATTTTAGTTATGACTATACTACATATTTATTAAATAGACATATCTTTATAATTAAAGTTAATATTTGATATTTTAGGATGCCATATATTTAAATAGATGAAAATTGTTTTGAACATAACATATTAAAATAATTTTGTTTGTCAATCATTTTGGCCTCCCCCCCAAGGAAAAAATCTTGGCTTCGTTACTACTTAGGAGGAAATTAGGGCCTATTGCTAGCAAAAGATTATGAAAATTTACCTTTATACCCTAATTATTTGAAAAAATCTAATGAATAAATTTTGCAAAAGGAACCTTGTTTCTTGCCAACAAATTAAGTAACTAATAAAATCACATGTAATGTTACTTTAACATATTTAATTTATGTTAAATACAAATTCTACCAGTATCCCTTTCGTAAAAATATAAGTGTAACACTTTTTCAATTTTTGTTACATAAATACATAAATGTAATGATTCAGAGTAAAATGTCCATAAATAGCTAGTATTTTGTTGATATAATGCAAAAAATTCATAAAGAGCTGGTATATTATAGGCGCAATCTTTTTTACTTTCATATATTTAAAATTTGTTAAATACAAAATCTACCAGTTTCCCTTTCGTAAAAATATAAGTATAACACTTTTTCAATTTTAGTTACAAACATTTATGTATTTTACATAAATATAATGATTCAGAGTAAAATGTCCATAAATAGCTAGTATTTTGTTGATGTAATGCAAAAAACTCATAAAGAGTTGGTATGTTATGGGCAAAAATATTTTTACTTTCACATATTTAAAATTTGTTAAATACAAAATTTACTAGTTTCCTTTTCGTAAAAATATTAGTGTAACACTTTTTCAATTTTAGTTATAAACATTTATGTATTTTACATAAATGTAATGATTCAGAGTAAAATGTCCATAAATAGCTAGTATTTTATTGATATAATGCAAAAAAATCATAAAGAGCAAGTATGTTATGGGCAATATATTTTTTACTTTCACAAAAATCAGTTTATATTAAATACAGGACAATCAGTTTACCTTTCATAAAAATATTAGTGTAACAGTTTTTCAATTTTAATTACAAACATTTATGTATTTTACATAAATGTAATGATTCAGAGTAAAATACCCATAAATAGATAGTATATTGTTGATGTAATGCCCATAATCGGGAGAATCAATTGAAATCCACTGTTCCTCAGTCTTGGACGCTTTATGTAAAGTAGAGATATTTGTATTCAATTAAATGTGAAACAGGGAACAATCTGTCTTCTCATGAACCCAGTTTCCGCAAATGTTAATATTTTACTATAATAACAATTAAAATCAATTTCAATAATTGAAATTTAGTAGGTTAGATAAAAGTTGTAAGAAAAGTGAGAAACCAAAAGAAAAATAACTCAAATTTATTAAAAGTCCAAAAAGGATTCAGTACTACAGCTCTAGAAGTCCTCCAAATGACTATATATTAGAACAGCTATAATCAAAATAGATTACATAATTAAAAAACTTAATATTTCAAACATTTATTTTCTTAAGTTTCACTTTTTAAAGGCTCTCAACTCGTTATTCAATAATGACCATATGTTGCTTCAAAGCCAAGTGTGACAGCCCCACCTCACCCTAAGGCGAACCAAAGGGTTCGGCGAACCGTCTGCCCAGCTCTCGCCAGGACTACGGAGTCGATTCACACAAACCCAATATAGTACGCGCGATAGGACCCGAAGAAAACAAACAAATCAGAAACTACTAAGATGAGAACATGCTTACCAAACCATAAAATCATAGTCTCAACGGAATACATTTAATAAACAAGGTTAAACACTTATACATATATTTACATTGGAGTCTTAACATACAGTGCAATCCAAGGTATTCATACTACACAAAATACAATTAGGGTTTCGTTTTCAAAAGAGTTTAACAACATGACATATATACTAGCTTGACCCTTTTCTTCCAAAATCGTGATTTTCAAGTTTGTCCCCTGTAAGGAAAACAAAGGTAACAGAAAGGGATGAACTTACGCTCAATGAGGTACCAAACATATAGGGGTAAAATCATGGTCTTTCACGTTTAACCAATCAGATACATATACCAAATATAAAGGAAAGCAGTTAGACATAGTGATTCAAAGGGAAATGATACAAGTGGCTCTCAGGAGCCAGATTTTCATTTGCAGTACTTGATCCGAACCCGTTGACTCTCCGTCAACGTAAATAGAACCAACATATCTGTAGACCCCACTTTACACCAATTTTCGTCCACCAAATATAGCCCTACTGGGCCCGAACACCTCAACAAAAACAGAAGTGGTAATACTCGAGTATACTGGAATCAAGAGTCTCAATACCCAAAGATTCCCAAAACAGATTACCGTGGTTCGTTATCTAATCGACCAGGCCTCTGCTGGCCCGACTCGAGTAACTAGCCACAGGTGTTGAGCTCAGAGGTCACAGAAAGGTCGTTGGATACTAGCCTCCAAATGACGTCTGAACGGACTCAGATACAGATAACAGATTATACACAATAAATAGGCATACAGACAGACAAGAGAACGAGTGTGATAAAGTACACTCTCATTTCAAACAGAATAAACAGATGATACAGTCATTCAAATCATAGATTGCAGGTGCAGAAACCAAATTAAGCAACAAATGAGGGGAGTGGTACACTCACCAGTTCCAGTACAGATATTTCAAAAGTTTTTTACCCAAAATGGTTTTAATCGCCAAGAAATCCTAAAATAATCAAAATAAAACAATTATAGTTCGCACATCCATAAACCCAGTAAATGGAATGCATAAATGAGGCTCGACTATATGTCGTACGCCTTTCCAGGTTAAGTACTAGTACAGAAGAATAAAAATATGACTTTTGAGTAAAAAGATAACAGTTGGTCCTAGGGTTACAAACAACGCTCAAAACCCTTCATTTTTATTAAGATCAACTCAATTTGAAGGAATCGCGTAGCCCTAAAATTTGGGGCAGCATGCCCTCTGTATTTGCCATATTCCAGCCATTTATGGCTTCATTGCTTTTCCTCAAGTCAGTCCAATTCAACACATAAGAAATCTCAATACAATAGCCCTTCAACTAGGCTCAAGTTAATCCAAATACAAAGCAAGTCTAGGAATGCAACTAGAAATCAAGTTTTAAGAACAAAAGCTAAATAGCAGGTTTGACGTCTCTTAGTGGAACAGACACAACCGAAGCTACGCTTATCGGGTTGGGGTACAATTTATACCGTTTCGAAGCTAAGATAAAGGCCTACAACTTTGATGAAAACCACTTAGTCCAATTCGTAGTGTATCTAGGTCAAAATTTCAAATTATAGAACCAACATCTCACAATCAGACTAGTTCACCGCACTATGATTAAACGACAATAACTCAGGTTACCGAAGTCCGATTGAGGTGTATCTTATGGCGTTTCGAAGCCAAGACATATACTTACATTTATTATGAAGACCTCCAAAGCTAAATCATGCATTTTCAGAGTCAAAAATTGAAATCCCCACGAAGACAGAAACCTGTCCAGGAAAATAGGGTTTATGGGCAGTAAAGGGTATTTCGGTCATTTCACATGCTACGGTGCTCCGATCAAGCTGAAATTTCACAGACAGTTATAAAATATCATTTCCTACAACTTTCATGTTTTTTATTAAGTCTAATTCGGCCTCTAACATGATCAAACAGAACCGGACAGAACAGGGCAAATTGGAACCCTAAAACTGGAATTTCCGCACAAAACCGAAATTTTTCCGCAAACAATCGCAATTAGCACACAAGGGATCCATTTAACACAATTTAGATCCATCAATTCAAGGCTAACCATAACCATCATATGAAAACAGAAAAATTCTCAAAAAAATCAGAAATTTAGCTAACTCCACTTTAATCCATGAAATCTTCCATAAAATCAACTAGTTAGCTACCATAAGTCACCAATTGACCATTATTAGAAACAAAAAGTGAGTTCCAAGCAAAATACCTTAACTTCTCAAGAAATGTAGTAGTTTAGGGGTTTCTTCTCCAAATCAACTCCACCAAATCCTTCAAACTCCCTTAGCAAGTCGATTTTGTGGACTAATTCAAGAGTTAATCGGTTGGATTTCAAGATTTGTGCAAGAAATAGAAGATATAGTTGAAGCTTTCTTTTCTTTTCTCTCAAGGTGGAGTTCGGCCAAGGGGTTGATGAAATGAAGATGATTGGGATCAAAATTGGAGTTTTAGTAAAGTTAAAGAAAAGTTAGGCAAGTCAACTTTGACTAGGTTGAACACTTGGCACTTTGTTGTTGCTTGAAGTTATTTTCTTGTCTCCCTATGGTTAATCCATCTAGGTAACCTCTAATTATCTTTTGACACCTAGTAAATTAATCTCGGTATACAAAACGTAATCTAATTGGTCGAATTTATCTCACTTAATGCCACTAGCGGGTCCCACGTCCAATATACACTCTTTATTTCTCATGAACTAACTTATACTAGAAAAATGATTTAAAAACTATATTTACTTATAAAAATTTTGGAAAAAATAATATAATAGGGTTTCATGAAGAAAATGCATGCAAGAAAAGAAAATAACATATTATGAGATAAGGAAAATTTACGGATCCTCACACCAAGCATGGCTGTGTTTAGTACTGCTTACGCTTCCTCTTCGGTGTTTTATTTCTAGGCCCATTATATTTATGTTAATTCCGTGACACCCCAATACATTTCCAGCTTCTGCAGTACGCAACATTTCCAAACCGCCCGCGCCTGTTATAGGTCACCACTTGCTTTTGTAGAAATATTCCCTTCATCGTCCGTACATGTTAGCTTGCAATATGCCGGCTTCTTTGCCATATTCTTTACCTTTTCACACCTGTCTTGGATTAGCTGAAAACACTACAGAATTTACCCTGATTTTAGTTAGCTATTTGACTAATTGAACATTCATGAACACTTAAAGACCAAGTCAAACTGTTGATTACTAAAGAACATGCAGTGAATCAGCTCAATTAGATTGAACTCTAATTTTCTATGGTTGCTTCTTAGTAAGAATTGTTCAGATAAGTTTTTTATTAGATCATGCAAAACAGGATTAAGATTTTTATGTGTGATGCTATAGCTGAAATGCTTATGATGTCATGCTAATTATTATTTTCAAAATCTGCCATCGAAGTTTCTATTGAGTAATCATAGGTACTTACCGGATTAAAGTAAGCTTTGAAAATTGTGTCTAGAACTGTATTTGGTACCCTATTCGAGTGGGGTTGGTAAGTATCATAATTGAGTGAGCATTTGAAATTAAACCTGCGTGTTATTTGGCTCGTGTTCTGCAAATTGTGTCTTTTATAGTCAACTAGTGAGACGCCCAGCGTGTTGCGCAGGAGTACTAATATTTTCCGTGTTAAGTTGCTTAATTTTTAGCCATTATATATTTCTTATAATGTAGAGAGTTATATAATTGTTATAAGTCTGGCTTGAATTATAAAATAATAGTGTGATAAATTGGTTGGGTGAATATAGTGTTAATAGTTTGTGAAGTATGGAGGATATTTTGTAATATAATGGTTAATAAAGTACTATAATTGAGACAATGCAGTGTCGACATTTTCTGTCGTATGATTTGTATAAATTATGTGGTCTGAATGAGATAATTATAAAGATACCCGTCTATATTTATGTATATCTATATTACTCACTAAGTTCCATAAATATGGGCCTATTTCCTTTTTTTTCCACAAATTAAAACATTTAATCAATATAATGACAACAATTATTTTTCTTTCATATTTTTGTAAAATGCCGTTCACTAATATTAGATCATTAATCCACATTAAGAGCCATGTATTATTACATTGTTTTTGAAATTTACAGTACTTTAATTTTTTTAATGTAAGAAACAATCTAATTAATGTTGCATGTTTGACTAAAAGAATAATAAAAAAATAGCATACAACATTGCTTTTCAATTTAAAGTAATTTAGAGCCATTAGGAAAAATTTTATAATAATTATATATATACATTAAATATGGATATCTATCTAACAATATAAAAGTGAGAGTTGCCCCATGAACAGTGTTTTTTGGTCAAGCGGTTATCCTGTAATTGTTATTGGATACTCGGACTATTAGTAAATAACATGCTAATTATTCTTTTTTATAGAACGAAAAATAAGAATAAAAACAAGGACATTAAAAATTTATAATAATTATATAGACTAATATATCTTATAATTGTATGTTTTAAAAAGTAGTAGGATTAGAAACCATTTTTAGTCCATGACGCCTTAACCGATTTTGGTTAATTGTAATAACAATGTTGGACTTCTTGAAGGTTAATGATTAATATGATATAAATTTGTGCTAATGATTAATATTATATATATGTATAACATTAACAAAATGCACAAATAGCATGCAAAGTAGCACCTTCTTGAAGATTTTGATGAACTTCTAAAACAGAAGCAGTGGCATCCAAAATAAATGCGTTCAATTGCACTATGGATTGAGTAATAATCGTATTCAATTCCATGTGCTCAATGCAATTCGAGGATGACGATAAAATACTTAATTTAGATTTAATGCAATTCGATTGAGGATGTCCTCAATGCAATTCGATTGCTGTTTTTTAGCCACAAATTCAGCCCTTTTTGCGTTAGGCAAGGCTGCGTATACTTCTCTAGCACGACGATTTTTCTCTAATTGGCTATCCTCATCAGAGAATAATTTTTTTTTTCTGATCCATGATCACTAAAAAGATTGAAAAAAAAAGCAAAGTATGTAGACCAATACATCTATATAAATGTAAAGAATGAAGGCAGCAAAGAATATAAAAGGCATCCGATATTTAGTAAAATAAAAGAATATCAATAAGCATGAATAAAAGTAAAAATGGGAAAAATTTAACAAGCATCATGATTAAGAGGAAGGGAAATGTGGGAATTTTGATCTCTGTAATAGGTTTACAAATGACATAAACAAATCAAAAGTACAAAACAGTAGATTATCCAAACAAACTCATATTATTTCATTTGTTTGAAAGGACAATTAGCATTTAATGCTAGAGGAAAAGCAACAGTACTACTGGGAAGCAAAGAAGAAAATAATTGTTGTCTTTTTCCAGCCAAAGAGAATCAATGAAATAGCATCGGCAATTCTGACGCTTAACCGAATCTTCCTAAAGCCAGAGCAAGGCACATGTCAAAAGACCAAAATGCCGCTTGACAATTGCCCTCAAAGTTGCCCCAAATTACGTGATAACCGCTCGACCAAAATTTCACTGTTCATTCTCCAACTCCCGCTTTTATATAGTTAGATATTCTTCTCTGCTTCTAGAAATGGATGCTTCTAGTCTTTTACTTTCCTGCTTTATGTAATGATAGATATGTCTGCTTTACCTTCGTCGTGGTCTTCATGGATGTCTAACTGAAATTCATAAATATTGCATTACAGAAGCGTTACGAAGATATTCCAGTTTTGGGTCAGAGGCAGAGTGAATGAATCAGCTTTTGTACTTGATAGTTTTGGTCGTCCATCATCATTTCAGGTCAAAATCAGACTTCTTGCAATGATCCATTAATAATTAGTTCCTTAATTGGACTATGCAGATTGGTGACTTGAGATTTCTTTGAACTGTTAGAGTACCTTTTATCTGTAAAGATATATTCTACGCTTGTGTGGAAGTTCATCTGATAACCCGATGTGCTTTTGAACATTGATTTTCACGAGAAATAGAAGTTTATTTGATTAGGTGTTACTGAAGCTACCCTTTGGAGGCTAAGTCAATGGTAAAACTAATATGGTTCTTACAAAGATGATGTTGTGGAATATTGCGCTTGTGTTCAGTCCACTGAACAGAATTCTACAGAGAATTGACGAATTTCACAAACTGTAATGCATGTAAAGTTCACTTACATAACTGTTTTTGTATTTTTTTTTCCTTTTTGTTGTAAATGTTTTCCTTCAAATAACGAAAAAAGAAAAGAAAAGAAAAGAAAATGACTTGTTTAAAACATTGAAGGGTTATTTGCACTACCTCCTTTGAAGTTTGATCAAAGTACAGATCAAGAGTTGAGGACCTTGAGGTCTAACCATGTTACGGTTGCCATCCGTTCTGTGTTTTCCTGCATCATACCTTGCCTTCTTTCTTTCATACGCTGAAAGAGTGCACCCAATACTTGATGAGAATGGTCAAACTCTATTCTCTGTTTTTCTCCGTCACGCTTCACCTTCTATCTCTCCTCGAGGTTTTGTTGATTGGGCACGTCTCATCTTCCCATATTGATTGAGCCTTGCATTCCTCCTTCCCATATGAGTAGGCAAAAACTTGAGCCCATGCACCCATATGTGCCCCAATCCCAGTTAGCACCAGCAGGATTTGAACGATGTTGCCGGGCTCATCATAAATAGAGAGATCTTGATACCCTTAACACGTTCAGCCAAAACTTTGAAGATGCGGTTTTCAAAAATTCAATAGTCCATATTAAGTCACATTGCTTGGTGAGATGGATAGCACAATTTGACCTATTAAATTTCTAAAGTTCGACTCTACTCAAGTGTGAGCCTTCGATGACCAGATCATCCATAATCACAAACACGTAATTTAGGACTATTTTTAAAAAAAAAGGCTTTTAAGATACTTTTGAGTCACAATTTTGCTTAAAAAGTGATTAGATGAGTCCTAGACACGAGGGATTTCTTCTTTTGATATTCTTTAGGTTTTAAAAGTGTTCTCAAGAAAATTGCTTTTCAATTATGAATAAGAAATTCCTTTTCCTACTCCTCTTCACCTTTTAAATGCTTTGGTAGATTCCCCCCATTCATGTTTAATGGAGTAACAATTTTTTTTTTAAAATATTTGAATTCCTTGCCAAACCTGTACTTTCCTGTGAATTCAAAATTTTATTTATTGCAAAATTGAGGAAATTTAATTCAATGACACATTTTCAAAGTAAAAGCTTCAACAGTCATATAGAAAGGTTTGGAGGCGTAACGTGATTCCCATTTTAACTACTACATTTTATTCACTTTTCTGCTAATCATATCTCCATAAGAAGGCAATCCATTGGAGACTCGGAGTAGAAGCGTCTCATGACCCAAAGTTACAATAATTTATATTTCAGAGTGGAACATTTGATGCTCAGAAGTGATCAAAGGTGTTCATATCCATATGCCAACTGATTAGAGAGGCTGATACGATATCCATCTCTCAAGCATAGTTCTGCATTCGGCAGGCTTGAACTCATAAGCAACATGGCCTCCTCCCTTCACCCAAAAAAAGAAAAAGAAAAAGGGGTGCTAGTCCCAAGAATGTTCTAACCATATTGTTAGTCGTTACCATGTGAACAACTCTTGCACTGAAGCAATAGAAAGAGGAATTTCTTGCCTTCACTGTTGCAAATGTCATCTTATTTGCGTAGGTCCTTGTGTAACTGGAAGCAGGAAAACAGAACAAATTTAGATGAGATGGGTAAAGTCATCTTTTTATCTCGTGCTAATGGTGGTGTAATCAAGAAAAGAAACATTGTTCAATTTTGAACCAAACCCGGCAACTTGGCCTTCATGAATCCACTGTCTCCAATCGTCAATAATTGGGTAATGTAGAGATCTTATCCACGCTTGAGATTCAAAGTACTCCACTGAATCACCACTGAATCACAAAGTACTCCACTTTCAGTACTTAAAATCACTGCTGTTAACCTACATGCATCAAGATTCAAAGTTAGGTACCAAACCTGTATATAAGGGATCTATAACCTGTAGTGCTAAGGTTTGCATGATATGGTACAACACTCCCTGCATTTTTTGTGTATGGCAAGGTATCGCTGCAGCTTACCCACTGTCCGATAGTTTCCTGCAATGTGATTACAGAAATCAGTTCAGGCTTGCTTCGGCATTCAAATGCTACATACCATAGTGCTCGATTTAGACATACCCTTCGCACATGGAGGGCCTCTTGGACGCTCTTGTTGTTAGCCCAGTGCTCAACGAGCGCAATCCATTCCATCTACGATTGCCAGTGAACAGAAGAAACGGGGCGATCAGTTGTGCCACCAAGAATTGATGCTCTTATCCACGAGTTTACATAGAACTTTACTAGTAGTATCTTACTCGACATTTGACTGGAGTAGATCCCCGAACGTCTAGCTCTTCAAACTTCTTATACAACATTTGTATAATGGATCTCCCACCAGTAAATAATTTATTTGGCTCTCGTGAAAGGGGAGGACATACGGGAATCAAGGTATCTTACTCAACATTTGACTGGAGTAGATCCCCGAACGTCTAGCTCTTCAAACTTCTTATACAACATTTGTATAATGGATCTCCCACCAGTAAATAATTTATTTGGCTCTCGTGAAAGGAGAGGACATACGGGAATCAAGATCTGTTGATCGTCAATATTACGAACCAACTGCAGAAGCAAACTATTAACACCACCACTCTGGTTGCCCGTTCCTTTATTCTGATTCTTCCCACCTTTTGTAGCCCGCAAATTAAAGGGAAGGGGTAGGAACCAATTGTCAGTACAACCGTTTCTGGAAAGTGTGTTATTGTTTGAATAAATTAGAGTAATTCATTGTTAACTTCTACAATTTCGCAACAGAAGTATGATGTTCGATCAGTGCTCATGTAAGCCCCTAACATTAACTGCAACTCTGTTACGAAATTGTACGAGTAAGTTACAATGAATTATTGCTTGTTCAAATGATATTACACTATTCAGAAATGGTTACACTGACAATCCTTAACTCTGTCCCTCTTTCTTGAGTTTAGGGGGCACTTTAAGTAAATCCATTAGGCCTTGCCTAACTTTTGAAAATAGAGTCACATAAAAATTGCATAGATATGGTTGCTTGCCTCATTGTATGCCTGCATATTTTTCGAACACACTAGATTACTGGAATCTGTGATTTCATATTCCCCTTTACAGCTAACCTTCAAGGACTGCATTGTAAATATACAGGTCAATTAGCAAATCACGGGTAATTTTACATTGTAAGAATGCATGTGACAAATGACAGTGTTCTGAGATATCAATAGGTAACAAACAAAAGAAATAAGTTACCTCATAGAGTTCATCAGAAATCAGCCCCATCGCATAAGCAAACGGAACCCTATAGTTCAGAATTCCTGAAACCTTCGTTATTGGATTTCCGAGTATGTATCCCTGAAGCCATAAATGGAAACGTCTCAGTTTTAAACTCAGGATGGTAAATTTTTCTCCAAATAGTATGTAATCAATCAAGATTAGGTAGACTAGAAAAGAGAAGATCATCAAAGGTATAGATCTTAAGATCAATACGTGGTTCAATGCCGTCCTCGATTCCTGGAATAACACCAAAATACATGTAAGTTTTAGGGCTTAATAGTCATAGAGCAACAAAGCATTGATCCTATACTCTCTGTATTTAGCAAACTTCAACTGATCATCTTGTGGCAGGAGATAATGTAGAACTCTGAACTGGTCAAAGAAACGTTTTCTTGCTTTGTTCTGGAGTGTCTTATAACTTAACATATGGACAAAAAAGAATAAAAAGCCAGCAAATTTCTGAGGGAACTTTTAACCTTTTTTCCCCTCTTAAAGCTCTGCATTATGTTAATAAAACACATTTAGCTTAAGGTGGCAACTATATACCTACCTAAAGAGTCTTTGCATATACTACAAGCTTACAGAAAGCATTTATATATAGTATATTCAGATCTCTTACAATGCCTATGTATCTCTGCATAAAAATTTCAATAATCAGATTGTAACACAACCAAAAAACTTCCCCAGGGTAAAGAGCCACATTGAAAAAATCTTACCATTTGATATAAGTTGAGTTAATATTGGAACAGGAATGCCCCCATACGAGATTCCACTAACATAGAATGGATTCGACTTGTACTCTGGGTGATCATGTAGCCACTGCAGTATAATCAACTATCAAAAGCAATCTTGTAAGAGGTAAACATCTTTTTAACTATAATTTCTTTCCCATTTCAAAGGAAATTAAGCTTTTAACTCGAGGTTCAAATGGGTAAAAACGCAACAAATATCGCGCACCCGAGCGTCTATAATTGGCAGTTGCAATTGCACTGTGTACTATAGGCACTCGCAAACCAATTGTAGACATTAAAATACAACAACATGCAAAAAAACAATAAATTGCCGCTTATTGAAATTTGTACCCAAAATTGAATTGTAAGCATCAAATTCAAAATTAGTCATCTTCCACTATTTTTTCAAGGTAAAACTGAAAGTTCATTGATATGGGACAAGTTTGTACAAGAGATGGAATATCTCAATATACATGTTAAACTAATTATCATAGGAGCCCGTATCAGAACATTTCACTAACTAAACACTGTGAGTGGGATATTCCATTCTAGAGATTGCCACCTTTCATGAGACTTTGGGATCTTTCCCCATGGAAGAGCCACATGCCTGACCTCCTCCTCTAATATAGCTCCCATGACGCTAATTGCCGAAACTACTATTAGGTTCATGAGTAAAAGATTACGTCCTATATTGATCCGAGAGATGGAGAAAGAGCGATTAATATGTAAGTAAAGGCCAGAGATCTAATGGTTTAAACTTTTGAGTCAGAGTTAGGTTTCACCCTAATGGGAGTCTCTCGCGGTGTTTCACCCTATCAACTACCATAGCCAATTATTATTGATGTCACTTTTATTCATCTTCCACTGTCAACTGTTCTATACAATCAAAACTGTGTTCATAGAGAACTTGAATCCAATGGAGGCAATTTTGGGCAGAGCCATGCAGGATTCCACTATTCAGAAGGAAAATAATTAAAGACACTGGTCTTTTTGCATAATAAAGGGTCTAGAGACAAATATGGCATTTTCTTGATTAGTAATTGTCCAACGTTCCATGAAGCCTCACAAGTCATTATTTAGCTGAGTGATGGGCGTGTACCTTCCTGATAAATTCATAAGCTTGATCAGAGGCTTGTAAATCTGAAGATTGAGAAGCTTGTGCGGTCTTAGCAGAAGAAAAACCAGTTCCTACTGGCGAAGATGATGCTTACAACCTAACAAGCAACAAGAAGTGATTCTCAATCTTGCAGTCAACTCGAATTCTTAATCTTGAAAATTAGGTTTGTTTGGATAATGATTATTTGAACATTATTTCAAAAAAAAAAGAAAAAAGAAAAATTTTGGAACCTCATTTATATATGTATCTCAATAACCTTTTCATGTAACACTTCTATGAGTCTAAGATATACTCATAAACTTAAATCTCTTTTTCTCTCTCAAAAAAATAAAAGAAAAGAAAAGAGAAACTCAATTCTTGAGTTTACCTTGGTCCAAGTAGAAGGATTTAATACCAACTTGGGCAGAGCGCCGTCGAACGACAATGGCTCCAAAACTACTGGTCCTGCAACAGAAATCACGGGCCAGTGACTTGATCAAATGGTGGCACTCCAGTTTATCAGTCATCATCACTTGAACATTAAAGACAAATAAAGATTACGGCTCTATTTGATTTAGCTGTTTTTAGGAACGTTTTTCAAAAGCTTTATTGTAGCAATGCATATGAAAAAATATTTAGGTGCGTGTTTTTGGAGCTTAGTTTATATTTTGGGCTTTTTAATTTGATGTGAATGTGTAGTTAGTTATTGTACAGATGTTTGTAGCAGTTGCTACTGGCGTCAAATGGATGCTATTCAATAAAATTAATACTTTTACCCAGAAAAAACAAAACAAAACAAAAGACCTTACATAAAGCTTCGTCAACCAGACAGGGGCGGATTTAAGGTGGGGGCACTGGGGCCTTAAATTTCTATAATACTTCTACAATTTTAATATAATTTTAAGTGTGCCTCCAGAGTTTTTTTAAAATGGATGTGAAAGAATTACGTGATTTTTTAAATTAGTTCATAAACTAAAATTCTAAAAAGATACATGGGGCACATAGTCCATTTGAAATAAGTTTAAAAAAAAAACCTTTTCATTTCAACTAGCAAGTACCAATCATATCATTCACTTTTTTTGTGCTTCACATCCCAATTTTCCTTCCCTCCTCTGGGCCCCATTTTCCCCCCACAATCGAGAGCCACTACCTTCCACAACCAAGCAGCTAGCTACTCTTTCTTTTAATCAATTCATCCAATCATATCATTCATTTCCTTCGTCCCCACTTCCTAATTTCCCTTCCCTCCACTGATCCCCCAATTTTCCTCCACAACCGAGAGTCATTCTTACTTCCACAACCAAATTAGTTATCAAAATATAAAAACTTGCAGTGAGCAATTGTAAATAATTTAGTTTATTTTTGAAATAAAATTATTATTACATTAATAATTTTGAATTTGTCTTTTTATATTTTTCATGGAATATATGCATCATTTGTACTTGTTGGTAAATTTTTTTTTTTGCTTAAAAAACTAGAAAAAGAGTAGGTAAAAATTTTAGTATTGCTTTTGCCCCACTAAGAATTTTTTCTAGCTCCGCCCTGCAATCAGACAACGTCTTTTGCCTTTTTTGCAGAGTTTCAACCAGAAAGGCTGTTTGCAGAGTTTCAAGATTATACAAAATCAAGATCAAAATAGTGCCGCAATTGTTCTTTTTTTTTTTTTTGTGACACCTACTGCAAAGTGTAAGGCATTAGAATTCACCTATCCCAAAGAAAAGTGGAATAAATGAACTGCAGCCAGGGCCTCCATCTAACCAAATGATAAGAGGATCCGATTGAGGATTTGACTCTGACTTGATAAAAGCGTAGAAGAGCTGCACATCCTCTGATTCACCAGCTCCAATATACCTGATAATATCAAAAAATGGATCAACTATTTCTTCTAAGTTTTGATCAATGTTAATTTCTAGTGTTATTATATATATGTTATGCTTAGTGGCTCACCCGGTTTCGAGTTCAAAGGGGAGGGGTCCTTCAAATCCTGGAAGAAACTTAACTATGGAACCAGCCATAGCAAGGTTTGAACATGCTTGAACATAAACTAGCAGCAAGAACAGGCCGCAGAAGATAGGATGCCTTAGGAGCACCTGCAACTTCTCCATAGAGCTTGGCCTATCCTCATTTAGGGCACTAGGCAGAGCAACTTTAGACTCCAGACACTTGGATAGAGTTCTTCGAACTTTACAACTCTAACCCAAAAGCTGCTATGTCTACAGAGAATCGCCTTATCGGAGCCACAAATTTAACTGACCCTAGCAACACAAATGTCTTGTTTGCCAACTCATGCATTGCCGGATCGAACTATCATTGGAAATGATAGCTTTACTGTAAAGGGGCATGGAAAAGACTTAGAACCGGTTTTCAAAGATGGTTCAAATTACGTTACATTACTTGGTCAAATGGTGTGTAATACAATTTCAACTAATTTTTTAAAACTAAAGTTTACCTAAATTTTAACCGTATATAAATAACTATCCAAATGTTTGCGAAAAGATGATAGGATAAAATCTGCCAAGTGCCAATAAATGATCGATCAAAACAAAGCAACTCATCAGAATAATTTATCAAAAAAAAAGGTCTCACTATCCTTTGAGCTCTCTCATTTTAACTGCTTAAAATATGTTTCAGGCAAATTATAAATCATACAATGCTAAAATCTCTACACAAGATAACTTTGTTATGGGTATCTTAGTTGGTGGACGCTTGGCGTGTGTTAAAAAATTAATATACGAGTTTGGTTTATTGAAGAATTTTTTAAGTTGCCACCCAACTTTCAAGTTACGTGCACTTTTCTTTACCAAGTGTCATACTTAAACTTTTCTTCTTAAAAAGGTGGCGTAAGGACGAAATAAAATTTACCTTGTTATAAAAATTGCTTTATTTTTGTTTTAAGTAGTAACATGTAATGAGAGTGAGGGAAGGGCTTCTTGCTACGTGAGAAATGTCATAATACGGTTGCGTCGGAATTTAAATTAGATTTTTCTATTTTTCTCACATATCGAGTTTTGTCTTTATAGATATAGATTTAATAATTGAATCAAACCACATTAATCTTGTATCTACTTGAAGTTTCAAGTTTTTTATTTGTTTCCTTTAAATTGTCATGCACTTAATTTTTCAATGATTCTTCGTTTGCTCTTGGATCTAAGCATCTGGTATAATATCATAGCTAGGTTTTGGTCAATTATTGATATTAAGTGAGTTGCGGTAATTTTCAATTCAATAATTTAATAGAAAAAGAATATTTATGTCAAAAAGTCTTGGCATTGAAGGGAAAGGATCGAAAGACAACAAACATAGAGGATATTTGACAGTAAATTTGGGCAAGTGATTCAGAGGACATGGAAAAATATAGAGTCCAGTATTAAATTAGGATGTAACTTAGTGGAAATGTTCTTAACAATTTCGAATGGTATGTACTTGATGTTGGATGTGTTTCAGCTTTGTTGTTTGAGCGGTATGACACATGTATCAAAAAAATCAAAAAAAAAAAATCTAACTCTCATGCATCCCGAGACTCTCAAAGTTACGAGGTTTTCATTAATGGTGGAATTTTAAAAAGCACACACGGGCTAGACAATATTGTGAAGGTGAGAAATATGGTGATTTTAAAAAAAAAATTGTTACTTGATTACCTCAACAGTTGGGAGCAGAATTAAAAAAGGGATCCAAGATAACTTCCAGGTTGTAAGTACTGGTGAAAAGGAAAATCCTGCAAACTTAAGTCAGCTAAAGGTTGGACTCGGATTAGCTATGTATGGACGTTACAGCAACGTAATAATTCGGTATGTATAACTACATATCAAGCTTTTTGGTGGAGATTATTAGGAAATTACTTATATTGTTTAGGCAATTTTTATTTTGTGTGACAAGTAAATAGTTTCTAGTAATTTTTACGTATTTGGAGTAGTTGCCAAGAAATTTTGTATTTATATACGTTTGGAAATCAGGTAAGTTATTTTTTTATTATTATTGAAGAATTTGTCAAGTAATATATCCTATAAATTGAAGGGGACTGTCATATCATAAATTAAAGTACACAAAAAGGAGTCATGTGTTATAGATAAGAGTGAGAAAAAGGACTTTGGTATATGAGAAATATTACACAAGGTTTGGGTTCAGAATTCAGATTGTATTTTTATATGAACTTTTTTCATAATAAAGAATGGGTTATTAATATGAACATGTTAAATCTTTCCTGTCAATTGTATTTTCTTGTTTTTGACTCATTTTCCTTGAATTGTTATTAACTTGATGTTTTATTAGTTGCTTATTTCGTGCTTGAATCCCAATAATAGGTTAGTCAATTTCAATTTTCTTTTTTGGTAAGATAAAAGTTTAATCATTGCTCATTGCAGATTTAGGGACCAACAATGAAGACTTTCCTAGTTTTTGTCAAAATATTTCTTTGACGTTAATTGGCAAAACCGGTTTTAATTTTTTGTTCTTTGTTTTCGTTTTCCTTCAAATTATCGTGGGCCAATTGCTGTTCATGTACGAGGAACGCAAAAACTCCGTGCAATTATAGTACAGTTCTATGTGAGGTCCAAATCCAATACCATAATTGTGGCCTTACAACTGTAGTACAATTCTCGGTCAGTTCCAGAACTTGTCTCGCATGCAAGTTTTTAGTCTAATTTTTAATAGACAAGTCTTTTAACTATTTTGTTTACGGTAATCCTCTATAAACATCTCAAAATTTTTAATGTACACGTCCCGTAATATCTAAGAACATGCAAATTTTTCACTTTTTCCATCATTTTCTTCCTTCTCCCCCACCTTAACCCGCCACTGTCGGCCAGCCGATGCCAACGTCACCAACTTGCAACCTCCTCTTCCACCCCTCTTCCCTATTCTCTCCTTCCCCCCACGTCCCTCCCATAATTCATCAGAATTCCTCATAGAGTTCATCAGAAATCAGGCCCATACTATAAGTAAACGGGACTACATAGTAAAGAATTCCATGAACTTTAGTCGCTTGGTGTCCAAGTATGTATCCCTGAAGACATAAATGGAAATGTCTCAGTTTTAACCTCAGGATGGTAAATTTTTCTCCAAATAGTATGTAATCAATCTAGTTTATGTAGACTAGAAAAGAGAAGATCATCAAACGTAAGTTTTAGGGCCTTCATAATTAATCTTATAGTCATAGAGCGACAAATTGTTGATCCTATACTCTTTGTATTTAGCAAACTTCAACTGATCATCTCGTGGCAGGAGATAACATAGAACTCTAAACTATTGAGGTCCAACACGAAAGAATACTAACGCAATGAAGGTATAAAGGATCCCATAAACTCGCATCCTAAGTATCTCTTAAATGAAAGTTTTCAAAGAAATGTTTTCCTTTTTTATCCCAGAGCGTCTTATAACTTAACATATTGACAAAAAAGAGTAAAAAGCGGGAAAATGACAGTTTTCATCCCTAAAATTGATGTCATAGATATATTTCGTTCTCAAACTTTTTAACATAACACATTAGTATTTAAACTATCAATTATTGACCAATTTCATCTTCAAATGAAAAATTAATCAATTTAAACTTGAATGAAATGTTGCTTGTCGGATGAAAGGTTGAAGTTATTCCAACCTTGGCCCGATGTGAATGGTAAATTTTGAGTTTATTTTGTATCGATTGTGGAAGCGACAGTATATTTGATTATAAGTGTGAGGGAAACCTTAACTTTTGGGATAACTTTTGTGCTGAGAAGGCCCAATAACACCCAACACTCGGGAAGGCAACGAGGGATACCCGCCCCCCATGGATTGATGTGTTGAATTTTTGTTAATTATTGTGGAAGCAAATAGCGACAAGATCAATTTTTTATCATTCTCCAACAAACATCCCGGGAGGAGCTAGCAGAAGTAGGAGCAAGGGAGAGAGGAGCACGGGCAAAAGATGGGGTGGGTGTAGGGGAAGATGTTTGGCAACAGGGCAGGAGACGGGAGAGGGATCCCCCAGTCCCATTGCCATCCCTATCCAACATTGTTATCGGAGCGTAGTAATGGCAACTCCTCTTACTAGACAATTAAATGCAATGTTGTCCATCAAATAAAAGGTTGATATTGTTCCAACTTAAGACCCAATGTGTGAGGGGGAGATAGTTGTGAAAGATGCAGGATGCCTGGTTAATGTGTGAGGGGAAACAGCACCTAACAGATTTTAACTATATCTATGATTGAACTAGCATGTATTGAGATTTAAGAGTACAATTCCTTCTGCCCCATTGGTACCTGGACCCACAAATTTTAAGTTTCTTGTGTAATTGTTCAATCATATCTCAGCCAAACTCATTTTTTGGACAAATTGGACCACACAGGTCAGTTCAACCGATTGAAACAGAAGCAAATATGGGACCAATCTAGTTCAAAGGATATAAAATAGGTTAAAATCAGATCAATCCCATGGTGGAACTTAAGCTTGTTGGAGATTGAAATATAAATTAAACTAACGTACATAATCTTCTTTATCTTGCTGAAAAGTTGTCCACAGTTTCATTGTATGGTTGACTCCTAGTTACAATTCGTCCACGTTTTCACTATAAGATTGGCTCTCTATTATACTTCATCAACGACTTCATTGCATGGTTAATATCATATTTTTCGTCAATCACTGCCTGCCAACTTTCCATGTCTTCTGTGTTGGACTCAGATCTTGTAGTATTTGTGACTGATCCCGTGTCTCACTCGATTAGATCAAATAACTTTGATTCCACAATAGTCTGAATTTTGTTTGAACTATGTATGTGCTTATTTATTACCAACACTCACTTTAACTCTCAAAATTCTCAAAAGCATATGGTTTCAGATCTTGATGTTGATAGTTTAGAACTACATCAATATTTGTTAGACCATAGTGAAATTTATTAAAAGGATATTGGAAAAGTAAAAATTAGATACTCCGAAGATTTTCCAAAAGTTATGAATCAACTTATAAGTACTCAATAAACCCTAATAAAGAATACGACATATGAAACAATACTACATAAAAGCATGAAAAGTTTAATTAACTAAGATTAAGATTCTAAGAATTGGATGACTTGGATTTAAATCCTTCTTTCCCCTTCTACCTCCGTACTGAAAAGGGCAATGCACTTTTATAACTTACTTTGTCATGATACTGCTCCTCCTGCAAAAATCATCAAGTATCCAGATGTGAACTTTCTATTGTCAAGATCACCTGCTATATTTTCATTGGTATACCCATCTAGTATAGTTTTACCATTGCCGAAACACAAACACAATTTGAAAATTCTCTTAAGATACCTGAGAATCCATTTGATAGCATTCTGATGCTCCTTATCAGGATTAAAAAGATACCGACTGACTATTCTAATTGCATGAGTAATATCTGACCTGGTGCAAATCATAGCATACATCAAACTACCAACAGTTGAGGCATAAGGAATTTTCTTCATGTCTTCCTTATCTTTCTTACTTGTAGGATACTGCTTGATGCTCAATCTAAAGTGACCCGCAAGTGGAGTAGAGAATTACTTAACTTTATTCATGTTAAACCTGTCAAGCACCTTCTCAATGTACCTTTCTTGATACAACCAAAGCTTCCCAATTTTGCCTGTTTTGTGATATTTTCATCCCCAGTATCTTTCTAGGCCCTAAATCCTTCATTGCAAAGGATTTACTTAGTTTCTTTTTCAACCCATCAATTTTTATAGTATCATGGTTAATAATCAACATGTCATCAACGTATAGCAAGAGAATAATAAAATTACCATCTAAAAAATTTTTCACATAAATACAGTGATCAGATGTAGTCCTATAGTACTCATGGTCTATCAGCAAGGAGTCAAATTTCATGTATCACTGCCTCGGTGCCTGTTTCAACTCATACAATCTCTTCTTGAGACAGCATATAAGATTTTTCTTGCCACTTTTTTTGAACATTTCTGATTGCTTCATGTAAATCTTCTCTTCCAATTCACCATGCAAAAAGGTTGTCTTCACATCAATTTACTCAATCTCTAAATTTAATCTGGCTGCAATACCCTATAGACACCAAATTTTTATCAATTTTTAATATTTTCTTGAATTTTTTCTATTTAATGAGTTATTTATTTTCTTATATTTTAATGTGTATTTTTCTTATTTTTGCAGGTTTATTTTAGGAAAAAGAAAAACAAACACACACACAAACAAAAAGAAGAAGAAGAAGAGAATCAAGAAATCAAAAATCATCCTAATTATTTTTGTTTAACCAAAACCACTATTGACCCATTTTTGCACTCCATCCTTATTGACCTTTCTTCTCATTTTGGTAAAAAATCCATCATGTTATCTCATAGATCCTTCTTGTCATTTGGTGAAGATAATCATTTTTTGGCAACCAAATTCCATTGACTTTTTGACATCCCTCTCGGCTCTCTCTTGGCTTTGGACAAGAAGCACACTATCCACAACAAAAACTTGGACTCTCGGCCTTTTCTTTTGCTCCCAACAGACAAGACACCATCAGACACAAGAAGGGAAGAAAAAAGAGAACAAGAAGACACTCCCTCGATCTCTCTATCCCTACGGCTCTCTCTCAACTTTTTGACCCCTAAAAAAAAGACAAAAACTCAACCAATAGAAAGAATTTTTCCCTCAACCTCTCGGCTCTATCCCTCCATTTTCTCAATTCACACAACATATCCTCCTACAAAATTAAACACAAGAGAAGGCAAGCAATTAGGGTGCGAGGTGCTGGAATTCCTTTAAAATTTGATCGAAGAAGCTCTTGCTTGAGTTGAGGTATTTTTCCAGTTTTATTAACCATGTCAAACCCATATTATATCGTTTAATTTTCTGGCTTTTGCTGTCTTTTATTATTGTTGTTGTGTTGTTCAAAATTTGGGAAATGACTTGAGCTAGTGTCGCGCCCCATTTTTTCAAAAAATAAAATTACAATTACGGGTTTATAAAAATGGAATTTTTGATTGATTTTGAGTAAAAATGAGTTTTTGATTTTTAGAAAATAAATAAAGAAAATGGGCCTAAATGGGACTTAAAAAATGCGACGATTTTGACCCAAAATAATAATTAAAAAAGGTTTTTAACAAAAATAGGAGTCGCCACTTGGTATTGAGTTAAGGTGTATCAAGTCAACTAAAATGAATTTAAATAAATAAAAAGTAAAGAAAACCCTTTTTAAACAACTCCAAGTTTTCGAAAATCAAGAGAAATGGGTGCAGGAGTCACGGTTGAAGAAAGTGAAGACAAGGATGAAATTCAAGACACCCTTTCAACCTAACTAAGATTAGTTGCGTGATTTAATCAAAAAACTTTTCTTAATTTAACCTAAAAACTTATCACATTTGGATGTTACTATATGCATGCAAACCTAGATCTAATGGTTATCGGGAGGGTCAATATCCCTCTTCGAATTTTAGTTGATGCAAATCGCATTAATTGCGATGCCCAAGAGTGACTCTTTGAAGAGGTCACGAATATGCAAAATATGAGACTCGAAGAAAAGAAGAGAAAAGAAAATAATAATATACAAATATACATGACTTAAAGGAATGCATCATAACGGGTGCGGGAAACTTAAGATTTGTGACTAGATTTTCCTTTTTATAGAAGGAATACGAGCGTACTAAGGTTAAAAAGTCATACTCGTCCATATCCCATATTTAAAGAGTGATTTTCCTAATTTAATTAAGCAAATGCATTTACCTACTTCTAATTTTTCCTAAATGGGATACAAGTCTAAATGTCATGTTTCGTACATAAGGGTAAAGGATATACATATAGAGGAAATAACATGCAAAATGGTAAAGATCCTAAAAAGTAGAAAATATGCATGAAATGTAGTGATTGTCACGCAAGCATATGATCTAACGCATGAACGGTCCCTAAGAGTTTAGCGTTGGACTAGCCCATGTGATACGAACTCGACCCAACAAAAACCTGTCTTGAAGAACCAAGTCAATTAGGCAGCGGAAGGATCTATCTTGATCAGGCTATGGAACAATAACTACTTTGCTAGACCTAAAGAGAACCCGTCTCTCAAAACCTAGTGGATTGGTTATTGGTTTGAAAGAACAAGATGATGTGATCATCTTGCCTTGAACACCACAAGTATCCAAGCTAAATACTTGATACTGTTCAAGGAGAAACGCAAGTTCCATCAAGGAACTCCATAAAAGGAGACAACTCTCTTTTTATTAATTCATCTTCCATCTCCCTCAATAGTTAAATAAAGTTGGCTATTTATAGCCTTACAAGACTCAAAACCCTAATCTAAATTGGAAACAATACAAGTTTCCTTATTTGACTTGACACAACTTCCTAAATAAATTTGAAAGTAATTAACTACTTTTCTAAAACTCTAATTCAATTAGAATAGGAAACTAACTGACTCAATTGGCGTAACTATGGTCAACATGACCTTAGCTTTTATTTCCCTTAATAACTCACTACTAACTAACAAGTATTGCTGAAAACTTACTTAAATAAATAACAAGAAATAAATCATATAAACATAATAAAAACAAGTAAACACATAAATCACATAGAGCACATAGCACGTAAACATGGTATCTAGATGTAAAGACCCTAAGAAAGCGAGTAAACACATAAACACACAAGCATGCAAGCACACAAAATAAATAAGAGCAAATAGAGACCTATCTATTACATTTGAGGGGTCTAACTACAATCTAAGGGGGAAAGAATAAAAGAATAAAATAACTATCTAACTATTACACATTCTATCTAAATACATGATTTGAATCCCCTAACTATTACAATTTGGCATTTAGATGCCTCTCAAATAATCAAAAATTAAATTAAAATAAATATGCAAAATTAAAAACAAATAAAAGTGAATAAATAAATAAAATTTAAAAAAATCATGCAATTACACACATAAACTCACATAGGAAGATTTAAAATAATACAAGAAGATACCTCCCTTGACGTAATAGCTAATTGGGGTGTGGATTTATCCTATTTAACTCCAAAATTAACAAAAATCATTAAGGCACCAATTTAAAAAAAAATAACATGTAAAGAAATGAAAATAATCATGAATTTTATCAATTAGAGTATTTAAATGAAGCATAATTACTAATTAAGGAAGATAATCAACATATATTTAAGAAATTAAAACAAGTAAGGACCTAATTGCAAAAATTAATAAAATGTTGAGGGTCAAATTATCATTATTACAAAATTTAAGGTTCAAAATGAAAGCAAAATAAAGTTTAAAGACTTATTTGGAATTAAATTAGGGACCTATTTGAAAGAAATTAAAAGTTATTAGGGCCATAATGAAAATACTCAAAAGTATAGGGACCTATTTGCAAATTTATTTTCTGATTTCTTAAGAACATCGGGTCATTGGGCCATTTTTCTTTATTTGGGCCGAAGGCTCCCTAAGCCCGATCAAAACCCAAGAAAATGGGCGGGCTAGCCTTCATTTTTCAACAAAACAAGCCCAACCCAATAAAGGGGCTTTAATCTGCCAAGCCGATGCTCAAACCCATAAAAATAAGCCGAAGTCCACTTCTAAAACCTAAGCAAAATAGACCAGATTTTTATACCAATCCAACCAAACAAACCTCAATCCAACCCTCCAACTATTTTTACTAAAGTCAACTAGATAAAAATCTACTAAAATTTATTAAAGACTGATTATACTCTAAATCCCAGAAATAATTTACTTAAAAACGCATTTAAACATGGAAAATAATATCAGAACTCAATAGGGGCATAAATGGTTCGATTTCAAAAGGTTTTGGGCCATAGCGCTAAAGTGAAATGTTTTGAAAATGCTCATGCAAAGCCAGTCCAAGAAAGATTTCTTCCTCACAACTCTATTATTCTTACTTCCGCAACTTTGCTGGGTTTCCATACAGCAATTTCGCATGGCCAAGAACTAGAGATTCGGACTCAAAAACATGAACCCAAGCGACCCAAGATTTACCAAACAAGGTCTAATACAGCATTTCACCAAGAAATCCGATATAATAATCCACAAAATGAGCAGGAAAATTGCTGAAAAATTAGAAAAAGAAGAAAGAACAGAAGAAACATGTTCTGCAAAAACATCTTGGCAACTTTGATGCGAATACAAGTTTAAATGAAGCAAGAGACGTTGAAATACTTCACATTTAACAACTTAGAGGGTCAAAATCGCGTGTCAAACTTCGAGGAAGGAAACTCCAAGATCTGTCGCAAGAGGCGCAAGAATTCTGAACCCAGCAACTTCAAGCCCCGATTCAAGGTAGCAAAGGTGTTCGTTTCAGGAAATTTTCTAAATAAAAGTTCTTATACTAAGATCATAGATGATGGAACAAGAAACATCTCCTCAAAAGGAGTTGTAACTAAGGAGAAAACTAAGCTTCAAGGTTGCTAGTCGACCAACCTGGTCAAGCGAAAATTTACCAGAAATTTTGATCTTTTTCCCTCTTTTTGCTCTCTGTTTTTTCTTTTTTCTTTGCTGTTTTTTGCTCCCCCGACGCTCTCTCACTTCTCCTTTCCTTGGCCGCCTTTTCAAGCCATTCTCTTGCTTTTATATGGAGCCAAATGGATCAAAACCCTTAGAACAAAGGCTGAGATTAAGTTGGGTTTTTTTGGGGTTCATTTTTGGAGCCGTTTGATCTATTTCTCTAGATGCTTCCTGATGATTCCCCTTGAGGTGAGCTGTCATTGTACTGGAAATGCTTGGGGCAGAATGGATGAAAAGGCAAATTGTACCAAGCTCCAGCTCTGTGTCCTCGTTTCTGGTTTTTTTGGCCACAAACATGAAGATGGGCAGCGCGCGTGCAGATTCAATCATTTTTTTTTTGTGCGAAAAACCGATTTTGATTTTTGTTTTCTTTCCTGTTCTGCTTTTCTTTTCTTTCCAATGAATTAATTAATTAATTAAAAAATGATTTTCTTAACATAATGGAAATAAAACAAAATCAACTAAAATGAAATAAAAATGCTAAAATTTTGGCGTCTACAGCTAGATTAAGGAAAAGGAAATAATTTTTGTATATGCATGCTAGGTGTTCGAAAAAATGCCTAAATCAAAAACCAAATTAAAGTACCTATTATTGTGCATATTTTTTGTTAAAATAAATGGTTACAGCTAGTACAAAGCCTGCAAATGCTTGGTTATCCAAAATTTTGGAGTTTTTGAGCCTTAAAAGCATTAGAATAATTTTCTTCATATTTGGGGCTGTTTTGACTTAATGCATCATTTTGTTGTTGTTTACTTGTCTTATAGTTATATTATAGAAGTTACAAGGAGTGTTGTAGTATAAATTTTATGATTTTTTGTGAAGGTTTGAAAGTTTTTAAAAAAAATAAAAATTAGACTAACTTTTGCTATTTTCGCCACTTTCTGTTCATTTTTTGTAAAAATTAACTTCAAAAACGGATTTCACACGAAAAAATCGAGTGAGAGGGTGTATTTTGCAGGCGGCCGGCGTCCGGCGGCGGTCCAGCGGTGGCGGTTATAGCCGCCAGCAGGAAGGAGCTTCAGCTTCTCGGGTGGAAGAAGAAGAAAAAGAAGAAGAAGAGGAGAAGGAAAAAGAAAGAAAAAGAAAAGGAAAGAAAAAAAAAAAAAAGAAGAAAAATGGATTGGGCTAATGTTGTTTTTTTCTGGTGGGCTGGTATTTATTTTTGGTTGGGTTTTGGGAATGGGTTTTGGTTATTTCTTTTGGGTTTCAATTTAAGTTAGGAGGTCAGAGTCCATGCATTTTTTGGTCGGGCTTGAGTGATAAAAGGATGGGCTGAACCGTTTATTTCCTTTGGGTTCCGACTGGGCCCGATGGCCTTTTTCTTGCCCCAATCAGAAACCAAAATTTTCACTTTAGCTCCTGATCTTTGGAGTAATTTTAATGTAACCCAAAAGATTTTAAATCTCTTTCACTTAGGCCCTTAAAATAATTGTACTTTGGTCCCTAATTTTATCATTTATTTAATTGTGACCCCTACACTTTGGAAAGATTATATTTTTGACCTTAAAAGTTTTTAATTTTTCAATTTAGTCTCTAGTGAATTTTGACTCTCTTTATTATGATTGTTTCTTTTCTTTAATAGCTAATTATGTTACTTTTGAATATATTTAACTTGTAATTTTTAGATGTTCTTAAATTTCTTTATGTTTGACATATTAAGATGAATTTAGTATTTTTATCATTATTATTATTTTTCAATTAAATTGGTGTCATGATTCTTTTGTTCATTTTGAGTATAAATAGGGCAATTTAACTCCATTTAGTCATCACTTCAAAAGGGAAGTATCCCTATTATTATTATTTCAATGTCAATTACGTGCTCTTATGTGCTCTTACGTGTTCCTATGTGTTTATATATTTTTATATACTTTATTTATTTGATTTAAATGTTCATTCAAATTTTTTTATATTTTTTAGTTAATTTTTTATAATTATTTGAGAAGCATTTAAATATATCAAAAATGTAATATATAGGATAACTAAATTTGTTTTATTATATTTCCCCATTTTAGATTGTAATGAGGTCCCTTATTGTAATAGATAGAATAGATAGGTTTTATTTATTTATTTTTTATATTTTTTTATTTTAGATTGTAGTTAGATTCCCCATTATAATAGATAAGTTTTGTGTGTTTATGGAGATTATATGTAATATGTTTTACCCGCTTTTCTTAGGATTTTTGCATCTAGATATTATGCTTACGTGTTATATGCTACGTGCTCTTATGTGTTTATTTGTTTTAATTTATGCATTATTTGTTTTACTATGTATAATTAATACATGACGTCACCACACTAATCCAACGCTAGTTGTGGCTTTTCCTTCCACTTACTTGCTAGTCCAATGCTAATAAGGAATTTTAGAAATGGCTAGTCCAACGCTAGACTCTTAGATCGTTCGTGCGTTAGATTTATCTTTGAGTGACATTAATTACATTTTTCATACACATTTTTAGGTTTTTTTCTCATTTGTATGATATTTCCTATTATATTATCCTCTACCCCCTACCCTGTATATGTGTTAATCATATCATTTAGAATTGCATGTCATTTAAAATTTGTAAAATAAGTTAGTTCATTTGCTTGTTCATATTAGGAGAATTATTCTTTGAACATGGATATGAGTGATTATAGCTCTTTAGTTAAAATACCCTATCAATCCCTGTATAAGAAAATTACGTCACGAGTTTTTGTCTCCTGCATCCATTATGCTGCATTTCTTTTCCTTTGATCACTTATACCTATGTATATAATTTAATTTTCTTTTCTTTTCTTTTAATTTCATCATTCGCATACTCGTGACCCTTTCAAGAGATTATTTTGGATTTCGCAATTAATACGATTGATATCAATTAAACCCTTGAATGGATATTTTGATCCTCTCGACATTTTTATAAATTTAGATTTGCATCCATGTAGGAAACATCCAAGTGTGATAAATTTAAGAGTTAGATTAAGAAAATTTTTGACTAAATCTTACAACTAACTTAGACTAGGTTGAAAGGCTGCCTTAAATTTGAATTAATCAAACCTTTGCCTTCCCTTTCTTCAACCATGAGTTCCAAACTCATTTTCTTTTATTTTTTAAAAACCTGGAGTTGTCGAAAAGCATTTTATTTTATTTTATTTTATTTTTAAAAAAAATTTTGGTGACTTGGTACACCAAAATTCAATACCAAGTGGCGACTCCTATTTTTTCTTAAAAATCCTTTTAAACTAAATTTTGGACCCAAACTGTCGCATTATTTAAAGTCTCATTCTAGATATTTTTTCACTTATTTTTAAGTAAAATCACATTTTTTGTAAATACCTATTTTCATCGCGACATACTCAGAACAACTCAAATTGACAACATCTTTATCACAGGAGAGAAATTTTATTCAAAATCTACACCCTTTTTCTGACTAAATCCATTCACAATCAATCTTGTTTTGTACTTTGATTATGAGTTATGTTCCTAAGTTTTCAACCTGTAGACCCATTTGTTCTTCAGATCTCTCTTTCCCTTCGACAGTTTCATTAAGTTATAAGTGTGATTCTCATATAGGAATACCATCTCCTCTTACATGACTCGCAACCAATCTTCTTTGTCCTCATACTCTAGAGCCTTACAGTATGACTCTGGCTTTTCTTCATTTGTCAACAACACATATTCATGGGGATTATATCTGCTAGAAGGTCTCCTTTCTCTGTTAGATCTCGTAAACTCATCTTGTAGTGGCAGTGGTGAAGTAGGTGGCGCCTCATGTTCAGGTGCATCAGCAAGAGGATCATCACCATCATCTTCTTTCTGCTCTGTCTCAATTCCCCATTGATTAAAATCAACAGATACTAGAGTTGGATCTGGATCTGGATTTGAACTAGTAGAAATGCCATCTAAGGGTTTTTTGTTGTCACCTTTATCAATATTTTCAATGATTTGATATTCAAAGAAGATAACATCTCTACTCCTGATCACGTTCTTTTCAACTGGATCATACAACTTACAATCAAAATTTTCATGTTCATAACTCAAGAAAATAAACTGTTTTGATTTTACAACAAGTTTTAACCTCTCATCTTTGAAAATATGAACAAATGCTCAATAACAAAAAATTCTCAAGTGTTTAAAAGACATATCTATTTTCATCCATACTCTTTCTGAGATATTACCATCTAGAGGAATTGATGGAGAAAGATTAATCAAATCAATGGTAGTCCTCATTACCTCACTCCAAAAGGATTTTGACATCTTAGCATTGGAGAGCATACATCTAACTCGCTCAGTGATGGATCTATTTATCCTTTCTACTACTCCATTCTCTTGAGGAGTTTTTGGTACTGTTTTTTCTAGTTCGATCCCATGGGACTTGCAGTAACTTTCAAACGGTCTCCTGTACTCACCACCATTATCAGCACGAATACACTTTAACTATTTGTCAATTTCTCTTTCAACTTTGCTATAAAAATTTTTAAACACATTCAAAATTTGATCTTTGGATTTCAAAGCAAAACACCAAACTTTTCTAGCAAAATCATCAATAAAAGTTACAAAACAAACATCACCACCAAGAGACCTATATTTCATATAGCAAATATCAATGTGCACCAACTCTAACGGATTTAATTTTCTAGATGGAGAAAAATTCTAAAATGCGACTCTATGTTGTTTTCCATAAATGCAGCCAACATAAGGTTTAAGTACATGATCTCTAACTCAAGGTAAGAGTTGCTTGCGAACAAGTGTCTGAATCCTCTTTTCGCCCATGTATCCAAGTCACCTATGCCAAAGGTCAATTGAGAAATCACGAACTGCATTTACTTCTCCCTTCCCCAACTTGACTTGTATCAAGTAGAGGGTACTCTACTTCTTTCCTCTGGCAACAACGAAATTTCCTTTGCTGAGTTTTCATTTGCCTCCATCTTGCGAGTTATGGTAACCCTCATCATCAAGTTTTCCTGTAGAAATAAGATTAAGGCGAATATCAAGAACATATCAAGCATTTCTCAAGATCAGCTGGCACCCGGTATCTGTGCATCCATGGCATTTTAATTTTTATCTTCAGCTCAGTTAGGCCATAATTAATTATGTATCAGTAATCTAGCACGTTTCTTCTGTAGTTTAATGCTTTTGTTGAAGTGTGATGTAAGGTTATTCCACATTTTCTCTAGTAGTATCTTCTTGAGGAATTTATCTATCTTTGCTATAGCTATTTCTGCTTCAAAGTTAGTTTTAGTTGCTTTCAATTACTTTGTGAAAGTACATCAGAAGCCACAGGTGATGAATCCAAAAAGATATAGCATCAGGTTACAAAGCTTCAACCTGCAAGTCATTAGATTTTCTGAAAATGTAGAGAATACCTCGCTTTACAGTTTGTGATTTTACTATCTAGTGCAACAGCCAGGTACATCATCATCATCATCGTTGCCAAATTCATGTAATGCAATGGAATTAAAGTCTTTGCATTGCCTTGAAGTTTGACGCACTTTGGATTATCAACCTTATTCCACATAGCTCAGTGATTTTTTTCCCCTTGTCAACTGCCATGCATATTCATACTCATATACAAAAAAAAAAAAAAAAAAAATTTGCATGCCATGCTGAATAAAAGAAGAATACACCAAAATTCAATCACTCCCTTAATCCACATATTTGCTTGGGCATATTGTCTTTAGTTCCCTACGCCCATTAGGCGATTTATGCCTCCTAGTACCATTAATACGTTCAACCAAAACTTGGAAGATCCGATTATCAAAAATTCAGTAGTCCAGATTAAGCCACACCACTTGGTGAGATGGGTAACATAATTTGACCGATTGAATTTCTAAAGATCTAATCTACTCAAGCGTGAGGCAAGTGTAAACTTTCGATGACTAGATCATCAATAGCCACAAACACATAATTTAGGACTACCCAAAACAAAAAGACTTTTAAGCTATTTTTGAGTCACAGTTTTGCTTAAAAAGTGATTAGATCAGTTCTAGACATGAGGGATTTCTTCTTTTGATCTTCTTTTGGTTTTAAAAGTGTTCTCAAGAAAATCACTTTTCAATTATGAATAAGAAATTCCTTTTCCTAATCCACTTCATCTTTTAAAAGCTTTGGTAGATTCCCTCCATTCATGTTCAATGGAGTAACAATTTTTTTTAATAATTGAATTCCTTGGCAAACGGTACTTTCCTGTGAATTCAAAATTTTATTTATTGCAAAATAGAGGAAATTTATTTCAATGACATATCTTCAAAGCAAAAGCTTCAACAGTCATATAGAAAGGTTTGGAGGCGTAACGTGATTCCCATTTTAACTACTACATTTTATTCACTTCTCCACTAATCATATCTCCATAAGAAGGCAATCCATTGGAGACATGGAGTAGAAGCGTCTCATGACCCAAAGTTACAAGTAATATATATTTAAGAGTGGCACATTTGATGCGCAGAAGTGATCAAATGTTCATAATCCATATGCCAACTGATTAGAGAGGCTGATGCGATATCCATCTCTCAAGCATAGTTCTGCATTCGGCAGGCTTCAACTCATAAGCAACATGGCCTCCTCCCTTGACCCAAAAAAAAAGAAAAAGAAAAAGAAAAAAGGGGTGTTAGTTAGTCCCAAGAATTTTCTAACCTTGTTGTTAGTCGTTACCATGTGAACAAATGTTGCACTGAAGCAATAGAAACAGGAATTTCTTGCCTTCACTGTTGCAAATGTCATCTTATTTGCGCAAGTCCTTGTGTAACTGGAGGCAGGAAAACAGAACAAATTTAGATGAGTCGGGTAAAGTTATCTTTTTATCTCGTGCTAATGGAGGTGTAATCAAGAAAAGAAACATTGTTCAATTTTGAACCAACCCTGCAACTTGGCCTTCATGAATCCACTGTCTCCAATCGTCAATAATTGGGTAATGTAGAGATCTTATCCACGCTTGAGTTTCAATGTGCGGTACCATCAGATCATGGTCACCACTGAATCACAAAGTACTCCACTTTCAGTACTTAAAATCACTGCTGTTAACCTACACGCATCAAGATTCAGAGTTAGGTACCAAACCTGTATATAAGGGATCTATAACCTTTAGTGCTAAGGTTTGCATGATATGGTACAACACTCTCTGCATTTTTTGTGTATGGCAAGGTAAAGTTGCATCTTAACCACTGTCCATAAGTTTCCTGCAATGTGATTACAGAAATCAGTTCAGGCTTGCTTCGGCATTCAAATGCTACATACCATAGTGCTCGATTTAGACATACCCTTCGCACATGGAGGGCCTCTTGGACACTCTTGTTGTTAGCCCAGTGCTCAACGAGCTTAACCCATTCCATCTACGATTGCCAGTGAACAGAAGAAACGGCGATCAGTTGTGCTACCAAGAACTGATGCTCTTATCCACGAGTTTACATAGAACGATACTAGTAGTATCTTACTCGACATTTGACTCGAGTAGATTCCCGAACGTCTAGCTCTTCAAACTTCTTATACAACATTTGTATAATGGATCTCCCACCAGTAAATAATTTATTTGGCTCTCGTGAAAGAGGAGGACATACGGGAAGCAAGATCTGTTCATCGTCAATATTACGAACCAACTGCAGAAGAAAATTATTAACACCATCATTCTGGTTGCCCGTTCCTTTATTCTAATTCTTCCCACCTTTTGTAGCCCGCAAATTAAAGGGAAGGGGTAGGAACCAATTGTCAGTACAACCGTTTCTGGAAAGTGTGTTATTGTTTGAATAAATTAGAGTAATTCATTGTTAACTTCTACAATTTCGCAACAGAAATATGATGTTCGATCAGTGCTCGTGTAAGCCCCTAACATTAACTGCAACTCTGTGTAAGCCCCTAACATTAACTGCAACTCTGTTACGAAATTGTACGAGTAAGTTACAACGAATTACTGCTTCTTCAAATGATATTACACTATTCAGAAACGGTTATACTGACAATCCTTAACTCTATCCCTCTTTCTTGAGTTTAGGAGGCGCTTTAAGTAAATCCTTTAGGCCTTGCCTAATTTTTGAAAATATAGTCACATAAAAATTGCATAGATATGGTTGCTTGCCTCATTGTATGCCTGCATATTTTTCGAACACACTGGATTACTG